>NC_086445.1:120314443-120614443 GCF_028390025.1 Pseudophryne corroboree | reverse complement strand
AGGGGATATTCAACTTGAGCAGTTATGAATTAACCCCATTTGAAATAAGAGTTCTAGGAAAAGGACTAAAATTTGCCCCAACAAACACGTTGAATAAATTTGAAATTATAGTGGATCTTCAAAAATGTATTAGAACAATCACATTAAAAAATTCTTCAGAAGAAAAGAACGGGAGAATGGAATGGAGAAAGAAATAGAATCAAAATTATATGTACATTCCGACCTGAAAGAAAAATCCACATTCTATCCCTCATATTTGAAAGGTCATCTACTGAGTACATTTCAGAAACTAGTAGAAGAAGATATCAAGAGGATCCCCGAGAATATGGAGAGAACAAAGAAATGGAATCTGAGTGTGAAAGAGAAAATTGCTCTAAAAAATGTAAAACAAAATAAAGAAATTGTGATTAAACAAGCAGATAAGGGAGGGGGGATTGTAATTATGGATAAAAGTAATTATAACAAGGAATGTATGAGATTAATAGAGAATACTAGTACATATGTAGAATTACAAAAAAATCCTATGGAAGAGTACAAAAAAGAGTTGGAAATTATACTTAAGGAAGCATTAAAGAAAGGAATGCTTACGAAGAATGAATTTAAATATCTATACCCTGAACATCCTGAAGTGGCAGTGTTTTATCACTTGCCGAAGATCCATAAAGATCCAATTACCCCCCCAGGAAGACCAATCGTCGCAGGGATTCAATCACTAACATCCCACTTATCATGCTATATTGATGTCTACTTGAAAAAACTAGTGGTGACACAAAGAA
This sequence comes from Pseudophryne corroboree, assembly GCF_028390025.1. Taxonomy (NCBI): domain Eukaryota; kingdom Metazoa; phylum Chordata; class Amphibia; order Anura; family Myobatrachidae; genus Pseudophryne; species Pseudophryne corroboree. The sequence continues at coordinate 120,613,667 of NC_086445.1, read as the reverse complement.
GTTATATTAAAGACACAATGCAAATTCTAGATACGCTGGGAAGAATAGAGTGGAAAAAAGGCTTTCTTCTATGCACATGTGATATTAAATCACTGTACACGTCAATTCGACACAATCAAGGAATGGTAAACATTCAGAAAATCATGAACAATGAATCGAATTTGAAGGAGGATCAGATTGATTTTATTTTGAGGAGTATAAAATTTACATTAGAGCACAATTTCTTTTGGTTTGATGGTAAATACTACAAGCAAACTCAAGGGACAGCTATGGGTACAAATTTTGCACCTTCATATGCCAATTTATTTTTGGCACAATGGGAAAACGAGTATATATGGGCTAACAATGAATATCTCCCTAACCTTGTCTTATGGGCAAGATTTATAGATGATGTGATCATTATCTGGAATGGAACTAAAGATGATCTGGAAAAGTTTATCATGAAGATAAATGTGAACAACTACAACTTGGAATTTACAAGAGAGATTAGTGATAGGAGCATTAATTTCCTAGATCTAACTGTCTTCATTGAAAATAATCGGATCGAAACAAAATCCTATAGGAAGGAAGTAGACTGTAACAGCTACTTGAACTTTGAGAGCAATCATCATCCAAAATGGCTAGCAAATATCCCAAAAGGTCAGATGAAACGAATTCGGAGGAACTGTTCAAAGAAAGCTGACTATGATATACAAGTTATGGAACTTATGGAACAGTTTGGAGAGAAAAATTATATGGAAAGCAATCTGATAGCGAATAAAAATGAGGTAGATGGGCTAGAGAGAATGACTCTCCTCAAATATAAAGAAAAGAATGAGGGAAGAAAAGATGAAGTGTTATTCCTGACAAGATTCTCTAGCCAGAGAAGATTTTTGGAAGAGAGTATCTACAAACATTGGCATATTCTAACCACTGATGATGAGCTTAAAGAAATTGTACCGAATAAACCTAAGATTATATATAGGAGGGCACCTACCTTGAAAACTAATCTAGTAAGGAGTTTTAACAAAAATGAGAGGAAAGAGGGAATAACATGGTTGAAGGATATGGAACCAGGATTTTATAGATGTAATAATTGTACAGTATGTCGAAAAACAAGGAATATATCAACGAAACCAATCAAGACATATAAGTCTTCAATTGAGAATAAATGAACATTTGAACAATATTAAAACAAAAAAGGATAACCATAATATTCCGGTTCATTTTGCTAAAGTCCACAACAGTAATCCTGCGGTACTAGAATTTGTGGGAATAAAATTGATACAGAAACCATGGAGAGGAGGGGACTGGGATAGTGCTATATTAAAGGAAGAGGCAAAAACTATATTTGAATTAGATACTCTAGTCCCAAAAGGACTAAATATAGACTGGGAACTCCATCCATTCCTTAAGGAATAATTTATAGATGAGGAAACGAGCCCTAAAATGCCTAAAAAGTTTTTAAATATATAATAAAATTAGGAAGTTAGATAAGGCACTGTTATGTTTATGTCGGGTGTCTTTGGTGTTGGTAAATGTCAATAGGTACAATGCCCAGACCATAGAAAGAAATCTACTATATGGAATGGTGAGGATACTGAACAAACTGTATATGGATGCATTCCAGATAGGGCTGGGTGAGAAGATGTAGAAAACAGATAAAAACCATGATCTGCAGAGCTGAATATGTTTGACAAACCCTATAGCTATGAATATAAACTGATCTGATCTATGGCTACACAATGACGAGAAGTAGGAGTGACCAGACGCCGGGCATGACGGCGGGTTACCATGGTGACTAGACGCACAAGAGTCTGGATGAGAAGAAGTGCGATTACGTCAGGCACGGGTTACCGTGAAGACAAGACGCGGAGGAACTTGACAGACAGGAAATGCTGTGACATCAGACGCTACGGTGGCCGGAGAGAAGCGGGTTACCATAGCAACAAGACGCCGAACACGGACTTAAAACAGCGGGGAATAGGCGCACTCAACTATCCTGAGGAAGCCTGTTGAAGGCGAAACTAGTTGATCGCAGAGACGCCCTGTTTCATTGTCTGCCGGCAGACACCCGTGGTTTATGGGCTCCGTGTGACTTGAAGTAAGTGACTTTTCAATTGCTACACCTGGGATAATAATACCCACTGGACTTAGAGGATATGAATCTGAACTGACTAAATCCAAGATTGCTGTTTGCTGTTTGCTCTTTGGTCAGAACAAATCTGTTCATTTACATGGAAAACTACTCCAGTCTGGGAGGTATATGACCACATATTATGCAATAGCTGGAAACATCTGGGAGCATAGCCATTGTGAAATAACACTGTGAGTAAAACCCTTAGGAGAGCGTATCACAGGTTTTTTATGTTCTATGTGTGTTTTGTTTTGTCTTGTATTTTATTTTCAGTATACCGGTATTAGGATACACTAGAATTATTTTAGGACTATTTTATGAATGAACGTATAAGAGACTATACATTTTATTTTATACTATACTCTTAATAAAATAATTTTATTTACAATTTATAATTCTCTTGTGATGATTGATGCCTGATTAGTACTTTTAAGTCAACTCACTCTATATTTTTAGCGCTGGGAGATATCTTTTCTGTTGTGTGTTTAGTCTTATCATTAGGGAGGATAGTGGAATCCTCCCCATTCTCCATAGCAGCTTGAAGTCATTGAGTAAAGCAGAAAAAGCGCAGTCCTCAACTTTCCCTTATTCCTCAGTAATCGATTGTTTTAAGAATTGCGTCTCTTTCTCATTGCGGGACAATTTAGTAGAAATATTGGAAATCATTCCCTTAATGGAGTCCAGCCATGGGAAGGTACACTGCACTGAGTACACACTAGTTAACCCCCTGGAGAAGAGGAACACTGTGCCTTACATGAAACACACTCTTTGTCTGACATACTGTATAGTGACAGCACACACACACACAGGAAAAGGTTACCACTAATGCCTATCTTAGACGGGTCGCAGACTAAGTACCTAGATTAGGGACTTAGTACACTAATTATCGCTCCCCCCCCTGCTATGACCCCCTGGTACCGCTGATGTAATCTGGAGTCTCTCCAGAGAAGCTGCGCATCCCTGTCAGTCAGCGTCTGTGTCCGCTGCAGAGGGAAAATGGCGCTGGTGAGCTCCTGGATACACTCCTAGTGAAGCCCCACCCCTTCAATGGTGCACGGTCTTCCCGCTCTTTTTTTATACTGGCTGAGGTAATTTTGTGCCTAAAATGAAGTCAACCCCCTTTTAAGTCTGTAATGTCAGTCTGGGTACTGTGTACACATATAGTGTACTGAGACTCAGTTTGTCCCCTCAGAAGCTGGGCGTCTGCACTGTGTACTGAGTCTGCAGACCCAGCCGCCCCATGTAGAAGCCATGACTCTTCTCTCTTCTGGCTCTGTTAAGGGTGGCGGCATGCTGCGGGAATGTACGCTCGCCGTGGTGGGACTTGCAAATAGTTCTCTCAGGAGCTAGTGTCCTGTCATCGGGGAATGGGACCATTAACCCTTCAAGAGGTTGGGCCATCCCCGTCCCCCCTAAATCCCACGAAGCAGGCAGGCTGGTGCCATCTAGTCCTGCCTAAAAATAGCAAACAGATAAAATAAATGCAGAAAACTCTTCAAGAGCTTCCAGAGATGTGACCGCCTCCTCCGGGCACATTTTCTAAACTGGGTCTGGTAGGAGGGGCATAGAGGGAGGAGCCAACGTACACTATCAAATTCTTAAAGTGCCCAAGGCTCCTAATGAACCCGTCTATACCCCATGGTACTAAATGGATTCCCAGTATCCCCTAAGACGTAAGAGAAATAAAACCTACCATTGCACCTGACCTCATACATACATGAAATCCCTGAAAAGAAAACGTATCAAGAATTTGCTAGTGTCTACTACTGTACATACTTACCTGCTTTTGAAAATTAGTTTCACGTAGATTATAGATAATAGTAGAATGCCCAGGATAGGACAGCAGTCTGACCCACTGCCAGGGATGGCCCATCATCTGCGCTGAAGTCATCTACAATACGGGTCCACTCTGAGCAGCAGCTGGCATAGCATAACATCAGTGATGTCACATGCTCTGTGGATCTGAACTCGGCACCCTCCATGGCTTCCTGAGGCTCTACTTCCCAGTCCTCTCGCTCAATGCCACAGCTGCCAGTGCCCAGGGCCAGCCAAACATGTGTATTTGGGTGTGAGAAGCAGTGGACTGGATTCGAGGTTGGGGCTTGTGGATGGTGTCAGGGCTGAGGGTTCTTTCATCCAGGCACCACCCCATCACATCCGGAAAATTATATCCCATTTGAGTCCACATTTTAGATTTTTTTATTTTTATATGCAACAACACATTACATGTTAGAACTAGAGATGTGCACTGACCCCCATGTTTTGTATTGGATCTGGTTTCACCTCCATGGTTTTGTTTTGCAAAATCACACTCATGCATTTTGGTATTGTATTTTATTTTTTTTAATTGACAAAAAAAGCTAAATCATGTAATTTGGTCCTATTTTTGTTATAGTATTATTTACCTCAATAACATTAACTTCCACTCATTTCCAGTCAATTTTGACCACCTGACAGCTTACAAAATTTTCCACCATTATACACCAAAGGCTGGCTGGCTAATCAAAGCAATAAAACAACAGCACAAACACACAGCAGTTACATTAAGAATATAGCACATCTACAATAGGAAGCATTGCGGCTTATCAATGGCAGACAGGATAGCAGTTTAATAAACTATATGACTTTGAAGGACTATTAGCAGATCTAGAATCTCCCTAAATTCATCTAGGGGTCAAGCTTTTAGCCATGCAGCTCTGACTCTATGAAACTCACTTCCCTGCACAGTTTGAGAGGCTCCTCCACTCTAGAATCCTTCAAAAACAGACTCAAAACTTCTCCTGTTTACTCAAGCATTTCCATAATGTCCCTTTAGTCTCTCCATGCTATCTGTATTTTATGAAAAGCTGTTCTGTTCTTCATTGTTTCTGTACTGTATTATGGGGGTCATTCCGAGTTGATCGCTAGCTGCCGTTGTTCGCAGCCCAGCGATCAGGCTAAAAATCTGCATTTTTGCGCATGAGTATGCACCGCAATGCGCAGGCACGTCGTACAGGTACAATGAGCATCGTGGGTTTGCACAGAGTCTAACGAACATTCCTGTCCCACGGCTGAACACAGGAAGATTGACATGAAGTGGGCGTTTCTGGGTGTCAACTGACCGTTTTCAGGGAGTGCTTAGAAAAATGCAGGCGTGGCTGGGTGTTCGTTGGGTGGGTGTGTGACGTCAAAAGCTGTCCCTCCATCGTTAGAATCAACGCACACGAAAAGAGTAACTACAGGGCTGGTCTTGTTTTGCACAAAAAGATTTTGCAGGCGCTCTGCTGCACAAGCGTGTTTGTGACGTCAAAACAGGAAATGAACAGTCTGAAGTGATCGGAAGCGCTGAATAGGTTTTGAGCTACTCTGAAACTGCACAAAAAAACTTTGTAGCCGCTCTGCGATACAACCATTCGCACGTCTGCTAAGCTAAAATATACTCCCCAGTGGGCGGCGACAATGCATTTGTACGGCTGCTAAAAACTGCTAGCGAGCGATCAACTCAGAATGACCCCCAATGTTCATTCTATCTGCTAAGCGCTTTGAGTCCTATTACAGTAAGAACGCTATATAAAAATAAAATAATAATTATTATTATTATTATTATTATTATTATTATTATAATATCATACTCTGTTTTACAGCCACTGAGAGAAAAGGCCATAAGAGTACACTATTAATAGCAAAGGATTCCTGACATGGGTTAAAAGAATTGATTGATTGATTGATTGATTGATTGATTGATTGATTCATTCATTCATTCATTTAATTTCATTGGTTCATTTAAAATAAAAGTAACAATTTGTTTTGCAGCCACTGACAAAAAAGCTATGGGCGGGATGTACTAAATCCTAAAATGTGATAAAAACCCCAAAATAAAGGGCTTTTACCACATTTTCATATGCACCAAGCTCCAGAATGCAATTTATTCTGGAGCTTGGAGCTGGTTGGTAACAACATCTTCAGGTGGCATTACCCAATAGAAGCCTATGGGCTTCTTTTTACAATTTCCCATTAGTGGAATCTAATTGGAACCCTCCCAGCACCCCCCGCAGCAGCTGCGTCACTCTGTGCATGCACAGAGAGACTCTCGGGTCATAAACCCGGAAGTCCACACACTGCCACAGACAGCTCTTATCGATAGATCTATCCTTTGTGATACTAATCACATTTGTAAGTACATATGCATTGCATGTACTCCACACCCTCTCAATCCGATGTTCTGTGTGAAATGGTGCCCGAACCACAAAGGAGGGACTTTATCGAATCCAAAATACTCGAGAGATCCAACATCGGGAGGATGACTTTTCACCATGTTTTCGGATCCGAGTCTAGTGGGAAATACCAAGCTCGGAAATTTTTGGAAACCAGAAGTTTGGGTGGTTTGGGTTTCTGTAATTAAAACAGAACCACTCAGCATTATATATACAGGAAAAAATAAAAAAACAGAAAAGTTTCCTGAAACATACTTACTAAAGTATAATCTGAGTAATGAAGAAAGTAGTTTCAAGGAGTGCTCACAAGTAGCCAAAAACAAGCAGTTCACTAGTGCCATCATCATCATCGTCCTCTATTTGCACCTAGTCCTTGACCACTACAAATAATACATTTTCCAGTGGCAAATGCATCTTTTTCCTGTTCTGCATGTCTTCACAATGATGCTATTAGTATACTAGTCCAACATTAGATGGCCCCATCCTTTACTGTGTAGCCTGTCAAGGGGCAGGCAGGCAGGCATAAGTAGCAGAGTCACACAAATCAGCATGGGTAACATAGAAGATCAGAGAAATTGAAAATCATACAGACAAATCACTGGAGAGGGGAGTGGGGGTTGGAAAATGTTCAGTCCTTATTTAACCTCCATTTACTGTCAGAGGTCAATTTCCATTTTTATTTATGCAATTACCGATTCTCTGTATTCTAAAATGTGTTGCAGTTGTACTTTCCATATTTAAAGATCTAAAAGAGAACCATTCTGAAAGTAATGCCTGTCAAGTGCTTATTATGTGTCCAGGAATGGCAAGGAAACATCTGTTTATTTTTGTAAATCCATCCTTGAGCTGTCTATTGTGTCTAATATTGATAAGTGATGACTGGGTGAGCTGTTTGGACTAGCTGTATGTTCTAAAATAACATTATCTGTCCCTAGTGTATTCCCCCTTTATGTTACCAATCTATGGAAATGTTTCTATGGAAGATTTATTAGAGCCCAGGCTGAAACATACAGTAAGAACAGACCTCTATTGAATTTTGGAATGCACTGCAGCCCCATCTCTGGGGCAGCCACTGCTTGGAAGTATGTTCCTTTAGACGGGAGGTAAGAGAGCTTTTTGAATGGATGGACTTATTTATATATAATATTTTTTTTTTTTAAATACCTTTGGACAGGGATAGAATGAGGCTGTACTTCAACCCCAGCATCCCTTACTGTGTGCACAAAAATGGGTGTGGTTAGGGATGGACTGTCCATCTGGCACTTCTGTCAAATGCCAGAAGAGCCGATGTGCCGGTGGGACGGTCCGGTCCACAGAGAAGGCCACGCGTATTGCAGCTCCTGGCTCTACGGTCGGTACCCCCGCTTCCGCCGCCACCGACCGTACTGCTCCGTTGCTTAGCAACATGGGGCATGCCGCGAGTCCAGACCCCCTGACTCATGGCACATCCCCATTTGCAGTGTACGCAAGCCCCTTGCTAGTCACATGCACCCCCTTCATGTGCTCATGCGAACGAATGCCAGGGCCGGAAAGAGGCCCCAGTCTGTCCCTGGGTGTGGTCATACTTTACGGGTCATGGTCACGCCTAACAGGGGTGTGTGGTGAGGTCCGGGGCCATGGCTCGTCCTGACTCTCTGTATGCTGGGCGAGCAGAGCATTAGGAGGTGGACCTACAGTACTCTGCCAGGCTTTGGGACTGCTGTACAGGCCCATCAGGCCATAGGCCATTTTGGTATTTGCCAGAAGTACAAGATCGCAGGTCCAGCCATGCCCTTGGAACATACAGGAAACGCTGTACTGACTGTTGACTACTGCTTAAATCATGTTTTAATACAATGTTATTATTATTATTACATTTTATTTATAAGGCGCCACAAGTGTTTTGCACGCCGTACAAAGGGCATACAATAGAACAGTACAGGGAGACAGAACTTAACATTACAGTAAATAAATAACAAAGTACCGGTAACAAAGAGCACCATAATTCTCAATACATAATACAGCTGAGATGTTAGTAGCGAGGGAGTAATCAGCGTACTATTAGGGGCTGGCGGCCATAGATAGAGATGAGCCTTTACCAGCAGGAGAAAATGCGGGTAAAGATGGTCGCTGAGTAGGAGAGAGCTGTGAGTGAAATGTGTCGAGAAGAGGGCTTTGACAACAAGAGGAAAGAGGGCCCTGCTGAGGAGTTAACACTCCAGTGGGGAGGGGCAACAGACAGATGACATGAGGTGCTAGCAAGCGGGAGGTAGCCTGATGGTAGGATGTAAGCAAAGCAGGTGGTCAAGGCATGAGGCAGGGGGATGGAGCAGCAGCCTCAGGCAGGGCTGTCTTTTTGTATTTGCTCAATGGGCTCTTGCCCAAGGGCCCTAGGAGTATAAGGGCCATAGGCTGATAGCTGAGGGTCCCCTCTTTCCAGGGGTACCAGATTTTTGAAAATCGGCCCTGGGGAACTGGAGTTATCTGACTTGAAAGCAGTGGTCCCCAACCAAGCCTGTTAATTGCTCTTCCCAGCCTGATATGTGTCTGACTTAGAGTATTTCTGAGGGTATAAGCCAAAAGCTGGGACCCTTTCACTGGACCCTGGCAGCTTGTATCTACTATGCCCAAAACCAGAGATATCAGCCTTCAAGCAGCTGGTCCCTGCTCCAGCTCCACACGCCTAATATGCAGTTTTAGATTTTCGTTGGTGAATTGCTTTGGCTCCTGAACTCTGATCCCCAAGTCCCCAGAACCTTGTGAAAGGTGGTACTCTCTAGCTTTATATCCCATTCAAAGCTAAGAAATATATTTTCAGGAACTTGAGATATCTGCAGTCAAGCAAGCTGCCCTCCCACCAGAAAATGATAAATATTAAGCCCATTTCACTATCCACCCCTCCCCTACGTCAGGGCCGAAACTAGGATTTTTGTCACCCGGGGCAAGGTAGTCATTTGACACCCCCCCCCCCCCCCCCCCCGCAAAAGAAAAAAAAATATTTTACAATAAATAAATAAAAATAATAAAAAAAATAAAAAAAATAAATGAATAAAAATATAATATATATATATATATATATATATATATATATATCTCTTTCAGAACTTTTTTACCTGAGAAACTGCCTTTTCTAACATAAATTTCATATCCAGGAAAAAGTGTCCCCATTTTACACAGTACGACAGGCAAGTGTCCCCATTCCCCGTTTTACACATTGCGGCAGACAGGTGTCCCCATTTTACACATTGCGGCAGGAAAAAGTGTCCCCATTTTACACATTGCGGCAGGAAAAAGTGTCCCCATTTTACACATTGCGGCAGGCACAGGTCCCCATTTTACACAGTACGCTGGCAAGTGTCCCCATTTTACACATAGCGGCAGGCACAGGTCCCCATTTTACACAGTACGCTGGCAAGTGTCCCCATTTTACACATTGCGGCAGGCACAGGTCCCCATTTTACACATTGCGGCAGGCACAGGTCCCCATTTTACACAGTACGCTGGCAAGTGTCCCCATTTTACACATTGCGGCAGGCACAGGTCCCCATTTTACACAGTACGCTGGCAAGTGTCCCCATTTTACACATAGCGGCAGGAAAAAGTGTCCCCATTTTACACATTGCGGCAGGAAAAAGTGTCCCCATTTTACACATTGCGGCAGGCACAGGTCCCCATTTTACACAGTACGCTGGCAAGTGTCCCCATTTTACACATAGCGGCAGGCACAGGTCCCCATTTTACACAGTACGCTGGCAAGTGTCCCCATTTTACACATTGCGGCAGGCACAGGTCCCCATTTTACACATTGCGGCAGGCACAGGTCCCCATTTTACACAGTACGCTGGCAAGTGTTCCCATTTGACACATAGCGGCAGGCACAGGTCCCCATTTTACACAGTACGCTGGCAAGTGTCCCCATTTTACACATTGCGGCAGGCACAGGTCCCCATTTTACACAGTACGCTTGCAAGTGTCCCCATTTTACACATTGCGGCAGGCACAGGTCCCCATTTTACACAGTACGCTGGCAAGTGTCCCCATTTTACACATTGCGGCAGGCACAGGTCCCCATTTTACACATTGCGGCAGGCACAGGTCCCCATTTTACACAGTACGCTTGCAAGTGTCCCCATTTTACACATAGCGGCAGGCACAGGTCCCCATTTTACACAGTACGCTGGCAAGTATCCCCATTTTACACATTGCGGCAGGCACAGGTCCCCATTTTACACATTGCGGCAGGCACAGGTCCCCATTTTACACAGTACGCTGGCAAGTGTCCCCATTTTACACATAGCGGCAGGCACAGGTCCCCATTTTACACAGTACGCTGGCAAGTGTCCCCATTTTACACATTGCGGCAGGCACAGGTCCCCATTTTACACAGTACGCTGGCAAGTGTCCCCATTTTACACATAGCGGCAGGCACAGGTCCCCATTTTACACAGTACGCTGGCAAGTGTCCCCATTTTACACATTGCGGCAGGCACAGGTCCCCATTTTACACATTGCGGCAGGCACAGGTCCCCATTTTACACAGTACGCTGGCAAGTGTCCCCATTTTACACATAGCGGCAGGCACAGGTCCCCATTTTACACAGTACGCTGGCAAGTGTCCCCATTTTACACATAGCGGCAGGCACAGGTCCCCATTTTACACATAGCGGCAGGCACAGGTCCCCATTTTACACATAGCGGCAGGCACAGGTCCCCATTTTACACATTGCGGCAGGTGGTGGAGGGAGAGAGAGAGAGAGGAAGGGAGAAGGGCTGACTTACATTTGAAGCGGTTCTCGCCGCTCTTCAGCCGCCTCTCCCTCCTCGTCTGCGCGGCTCCGGGCTCCCCCTTCTCCCTCCTCCGGCGGGGTTTCGTGGAATGACGCGTTTGCGCCGTGACGTCACGACGCAATCGTGTCATTCCGCGAAACCCCGCCCCCCGAGCTGGGCACTCGGGAGAAGGGGTTTAAAAGTATGTGCCGCGGCGGGTGTTAGGGGGTCTCGGCGCCCCCTCCAATCTGGCGCCCAGGTCGCCTGCCCCCCTAGCCCCCCCCCTAGTTTCGGCCCTGCCTACGTATTAAACAACCCCTACCACTCTGGAAGTCATGTACCAGGGCTTCTTCATTCAGCCCAATGCCCCCTTCTACAGTTTAGCCCCATCTGTGCAGTAAAGGAGTAATTAGCAGAAATTACTGTTCCAGGTCCTACATGCTGAGCGGAAGATAGAACACCCCCTACCGCCCGCGGGACATCAAAGCTGCGCTGATAGCACCCCCCACCCCTACCGCTACAGGATGGGTAGGGGGCCCAGTGCATTGCTATGCCCAGGGGCCTACACTGCTGTTAAGATGTCCCTAGCCTCAGGACTAGGTTATGTTCATTAAATGCTGTACGAATTTCAACCAGATGAAAAGTGGTAGTGCCTAAACCAGAGCCATTTTTATTCAGCAGGTCAGAAGATGAGACCCAACCAATAGAAAACGGTCATGTTATTTCCACAATACACAAACGTTCTTTATTCTTCCAACTATCATTCCAATAGCTACTGGATCTGACCAAACCTGTCCCTGTTTGTATGTTTCACTGCCCATGTAAATTGTATAATTCTGCTGTACCATTTGTGCCAGTTTAAATCTGTTTGTACAACAAATGTGCCTTACACACAAATGGTCAAGGAGTAATAGTTTTCAATGGCTCTCACTGCTTACAGCTTCAAGTAACATGGCTGAAAGAAGAAAATCCATGGCATGTGTGCTGCAACTTTAAAAAGTTAGACATATTAAACACCGGTTCCAGTCATTTGGGTTCAAGTCAAATTGCAAACACCCTACGCCCAATAAATATAAAGGCAAGAGCACATCAAATCCGTGCAGTGTTGGAGCACATGTTTGGAAAAATACTTCAACTCATATTTTGCTTTTAACTTATTCCATTTATTTATAGCTATGTGTTTCTGCACTGATTGATCCAGAACAAGTAACAGTCACATTCAAAGGTGCATTCTGGTAAAAAAAAATACTTCTCACTGTAGCAAGGTCATTAAGGTTCTTGGTAAGAAACCTTGGTAAGAAATATTACACTTTATATTGATGCAGAAATCTATAGTTAAATATAGCTAATTTTGGACTTTAGAAAGATTGATAGAAAGCTACAGTATAATACACTTTTTTTAACATATAAAAACTAGAAATGAGTGGCTCGGGTTTTCCCGCCTGACTCGAAACCAGAACGAGGCAAAACGTCATCATCCCGCTGTCGGATGCTCGCAGGGTTTGGATTCCGTATAAGGAGCCGAGCGTCCCCGCTATTTTAACTCTGGCATTGGAGAGTGTAAAGAGAGAGGACGTGTCTCCGTACTCAGTGTCCTGCATCAGTTCAGTGTTACTGTCTTGTACTGCATCAGTCCAGTCACAGTGGTTGTGTCCTCTGCTGCCATATGTCCAGTGCTGCTGTATAAATCCAGTCCAGTGTAGCTGTGTTGACCTGCATCAGTCCAGTGGTGGTGTCTTGTGCTGCATCAGTCCAGTCAAAGTGGTGGTGTCCTCTGCTGCCATATGTCTAGTGCTGCTGTATAAGTCCAGTCCAGTGATGCTGTGTTGTGCTGCATCAGTCCAGTCACAGTGGTGGTGTCCTCTGCTGCCATACAGTATGTCCAGTGCTGCTGTATAAGTGCAGTCCAGTGGTGCTGTGTTGTGCTGCATCAGTCCAGTGGTGGTGTGGTGTGTTGTGCTGCATCAGTCCAGTGGTGGTGTGGTGTGTTGCGCTGCATCAGTCCAGTCACAGTGGTGGTGTCCTCTGCTGCCATATATCAAGTGCTGCTGTATAAATCCAGACCATTGCAGTGGTGCTGTGTTGTCCTGCATCAATCCAATGGCGGTGTCCCTGTGCTGCTGTATATGTCCAGTGGTACTGCCGTATATGTCCATTGATACTGCCGTATATGTACAGTGACACTGCCGTATAAATCCAGTGATCCTGCCGTATAATTCCAGTGGTTCTGGTGTATAAATCCAGTGATCCTGCCGTATAATTCCAGTGGTACTGGTGTATAAGTCCAGTGATCCTGCCGTATAATTCCAGTGATCCTTTCGTATAAGTCCAGTGATCCTGCCGTATAATTGCAGTGATCCTGCCGTATAAGTCCAGTGATACTGCGTATAATTCCAGTGATCCTGCTATAAAATTCCAGTGGTACTGGTGTATAAATCCAGTCCAGTGATCCTGCCGTATAATTGCAGTAATCCTGCCATATAATGCCAGTGGTACTGGCGTATACATTCAGTCCAGTGATACTGCCATATATGTCCAGTGGTACTGCCATATAATTCCAGTGATCCTGCCGTATAATTCCAGTGGTACTGGCGTATAAATCCAGAGATCCTGTCGTATAATTCTAGCAGCACTGGCGTATAAGTCAAAATGATCCTGCCGTATAATTCCAGTGATCCTGCCGTATAATTCCAGTGGTACTGGCGTATAAATTCAGTCCAGTGATACTGCCATATATGTCCAGTGGTACTGCCATATAATTCCAGTGATCCTGCCGTATAATTCCAGTGGTACTGGCGTATAATTCTAGCAGCACTGGCGTATAAATCAAGTGATCCTGCCGTATAATTCCAGTGGTACTGGCGTATAAGTCCAGTCCAGTGATACTGCCGTATATGTCGAGTGGTACTGCCGTTAAAGTCCAGTGGTACTGCCGTATAATTCCAGTGATCCTGCCATATAATTCCAGTGGTACTGGCGTATAAGTCCAGTCCAGTGATACTGCCGATACTGCCGTATATGTCCAGTGGTACTGCCGTATAATTCCAGTGATCTTGCCGTATAATTCCAGTGGTACTGGCGTATAAATCCAGTGATCCTGACGTATAATTATAGTGGCACTGGCGTATAAATCAAGTGATCTGGCTGTATAATTCCAGTGGTACTGGCGTATAAGTCCAGTCCAGTGATGCTGCCGTATATGACCAGTGGTACTGCTGTATAAGTCCAGTGGTACTACCGCATAATTCCAGTGATCCTGCCGTATAATTCCAGTGGTACTGGCGTATAAATCCAGTCCAGTAATACTGCCGTATATGTCCAGTGGCAGTGGCGCACCCAGGGTGGGTTTCCGAGCACCCAGAAACCCCCTCCACCAGTATTATTAATGGCTGTCTAGCGTCCTCTGCAGCCTGCTTTCTTCCTGGTGGCACTTGTAAGTGCTTAATAAAAGTTTACTTTATTTTAATTAAAGTACATATATATCCATGTGCAATTTGTGCATACATATATACACATGTATATACATACATACATATAAACACACACACACACATATGATAGATAGATATATATATATATATATATATGCGTTTTCCGCAGCACTTAATGCTCTTTTCAGCCATGTAGCACACAAGCAGTGGCAATATATCCTGAAGACGAGACTAGGTCTTGAAACGAGCCGTTGAGAATTTGCCATGCTGCATATTTAACTATTGCTTGACCATGGAATTTGTCATGGACCAAAACCCTTTTTCCAGTAACCTGGAGTGACGTGCCATTTGCTCATTCGGCAACGGAGGGACTATACAAACACAGCACGGGCACCCAGGTCACTGCTTTTCCTCATATCAGGAGTGCCGGATAATTAAAAGATACATATATATATATATATATATACACACAGGCACACAAGTTTTACGGACCCAGCATATACTGGGTCACCTCAGTCCCCACCCCCGTGCTTGGCTCCACCCAGTTCTTGAAACCCCCCCATGCAAATCCTGCGTTTGCCACTGAGTGGTACTGCCGTATAATTCCATTTATCCTGCCGTATAATTCCAGTGGTACTGGCATATAATTTAGTGATCCTGCCATATAATTCCAGTGGTACTGGCGTATAAATCCAGTCCAGTGATACTGCCGTATATGTCCAGTGGTACTGCCGTATAATTCCAGTCATCCTGACGTATAATTCCAGTGGTACTGGCATATAAATCCAGTGATCCTGCCATATAATTCCATATAAATCCATATAATTCCGTATAAATCCAGTCCAGTGGTGCTGCCATATATGTTCAGTGGTGCTGTCCTGTGCTGTATATTATTTACTCCAAATAAAGGATTTATTAATATTTAATCCTAATAATTTTCACAGGGTTTGCCCTGTGTGGTGTAGAGGTACACTATCCTGTACCCCATATTGTTATATAACTCCAGAAAAATAATGGAGTACAAAAATTTGAAGGATAAAATAGGGAAAGATTAAGAACCACTTCCTCCTAGTGCTGAAGCTGCTGCCACTAGTCATGACATAGATGATGAAATCTCATCAACAGCGTCAGCCAAGGCAGATGCCCAATGTGATAGTAGAGGGCATGTAAAATCCAAAATGCCAAAGTTCAGTAAAAACGCCCAAAAAAAGAAATTGAAATGGTCTGAGGAGAAACGTAAACTTGCCAATATGCCATTTACGACACGGAGTGGCAAGGAACGGCTAAGGCCCTTGCCTATGTTCATGACTAGTGGTTCAGTTTCACATGACGATGGAAGCCCTCATCCTCCCGCTAGAAAAGTTAAGAGTTAAGATGGGAAAAGCACAGCAAAGAACTGTGCATTCTAAGGTGGTATCACAAATCCCCAAGGAGAGTCCAAGTGTGTCGGCGGTTGCGATTCCTGACCTTCCCAACACTGGACAGGAAGAGGTGGCTACTTCCACCATTTGCACGCCCTCTGCAAGTGCTGAAAGTAGCAGCCACAGTCCAGTTTCTGATATTCAAATTGAAGATGTCACTGTTGACAGTATCACTGGAATTATATGGCAGTACCACTGTACATATATGGCAGGATCACTGGACTGGACTTATACACCAGTACCACTGGAATTATACGGGAGGATCACTGGATTTATACGGCAGTACCACTGGACATATACGGCAGTACCGCTGGACATATACGGCAGTACCAAAGGACATATACGGCAGAATCACTGGATATATATGGCAGTATCACTGGACTGGATTTATATGCCAGTACCACTGGAATTATACAGCAGGATCACTGGAATTATACGGCAGGATCACTGGAATTATATGGCAGGATCACTGGATTTATACGGCAGTACCACTTGAATTATACGTCAGGATCACTGGAATTATACGGCAGGAACACTGGAGTTATACGGCAGTGCCGCTGGATATATACGGCAGTATCACTGGACATATACGGCAGTATCACTGGACTGGATTTATATGCCAGTACCACAGGAATTATATGGCAGAATCACTGGAATTATACGGCAGGATTACTGGAATTATATGCCAGTACTACTGGAATTATACGGCAGGATCACTGGATTTATACAGCAATACCGCTGGACATATACGGCAGTATCACTGGACATATACGGCAGTATCACTAGAGTGGATTTATACGCCAGTACTACTGGAATTATATGGCAGGATCACTGGAATTATACGGCAAGATCACTGGATTTGTTCGGCAGTACCGCTGGACATATACGGCAGTATCAATAGACATATACGGCAGTATCACTGGACATATACGGCAGTATCACTGGACTGGATTTATATGCCAGTACCACTGGAATTATACGGCAGAATCACTGGAATTATACGGCAGGATTACTGGATTTATACGCCAGTACTACTGGAATTATACGGCAGGATCACTGGAATTATATGGCAGGATCACTTGATTTATACAACAATACCGCTGGACATATACGGCAGTATCAATGGACTGGATTTATACGCTAGTACCACTGGAATTATACGGCAGGATCACTGGAATTATGCGGCAGGATCACTGGAATTATGCGGCAGGATCACTGGAATTATATGGCAGGATCACTGGAATTACAGGGCAGGATCACTGGATTTATACTGCAGTACCGCTGGACATATACGGCAGTATCAATGGATATACATGGCAGTATCACTGGACATATACGGCAGTATCACTGGACTGGATTTATACGTCAGTACCACTGGAATTATACAGCAGGACCACTGGATTTATATGGCCGTACCGCTGGACATATACGGCAGTATCAATGGACATATACGGCAGTATCACTGGACATATATGGCAGTATCACTGGACTGGACTTATACGCCAGTACCACTGGAATTATACGGCAGGATCACTGGATTTATACGGCAGTATCAATGGACATATACGGCAGTATCTCTGGACATATACAGCAGCACAGGGACACCACCACTGGGCTGATGCAGGACAACACAGCACCACTGCAATTTACTGGACTGATGCAGCACAACACACCACCACTAGACTGATGCAGCACAACACGGCACCACTGGACTGGACTTATACAGCAGCACTGCACATATGGCAGCAGAGGACACAACCACTGTGACTGGACAGATGCAGCACAAAACACTACCACTGAAGACACTGAGGACAGAGACATGTCCTCTCTCTACACTCTCCAATGTCGGAGTGAAAATGGTGGGGCCACACGGCTCCTTATATGGAATCCAAACCCCGCGAGAATCCGACAGCGGGATGATGACGTTTTGCCTCGAGCATGACTCGGATCTGGGCTCGTAACTTGAAGTCCGGTGGGGAGGGGGGGTTCAGTTCAAACCTGCTCATCCCTAAAATATATATATATATATATATATATATATATATATAGATATCGTGGTGGTGTCCGGCACTCAAAGCAATAGAGTGGTAAAAGTGCTGCGGTGCCCTCCGTGAGGGAATGGTGTCCCACTAGATACTTCCAAGGGTAAAGCAGGCGGCACTCAGCAGTCTGAATTCCATTTAAACTTTTATTAAACAACCATGTTTAATAAAAGTTTAAATGGAATTCAGACTGCTGAGTGCCGCCTGCTTTACCCTTGGAAGTATATATATATATATATATATATATATATATATATATATACTGCTCAAAAAAATAAAGGGAACACTAAAATAACACATCCTAGACTAGTGAGCCTCATTTTGACTTGTTTTAAGGACATTACATCAAAGTTGGATCAGCCTGTAGTGTATTTTTCCACTTTAATTTTGAGTGTGACTCCAAATCCAGACCTCCATGGGTTAATAAATTTGATTTCCACTGATAATTTTTGTGTGATTTTGTTGTCAGCACATTCAACTATGTAAAGAACAAAGTATTTAATAATAATATTTCATTCATTCAGATCTAGGATGTGTTGTTTTAGTGTTCCCTTTATTTTTTTGATCAGTATATATATATATATATATATATATGTATATATATATATATATATATATATATATATATAGTGTATATCTCCTATATAATAGCCCAGATCTGTGACTTTGTGACTCATTTGCTAATGCTGGGCGGAGTCACAACACTGGGCGGAGTTAGTCAAATGAGTCACAGATCTGGGCAAATCTATAGACTAGGAGCAGAAGCAGATAGTATGTGTTATGAGCCACGGCTGTGGCTCATTCCTGTTTTGCATTTTGGTTATGTATTTTATGTTATACTTCTGTTTATGTTCCCCGTGGGTGTCATGGGGTGCTCGGAGTTCACCCTTAAGGAGAGGATACTGTTATGAACCACAGGTAGTAGTTCATTCCTATTTTATGTTTTTAGTTCTCTTGCAGGCCAGGATTTCCCATTGCTTTGGTTTAGAAGATTATTGTTTTTCTGTCAGTGGTGAGTCTGTGTAATTGCAGCCTGTTTCCATGTGGTTGGCCTCACCTGTCTGCTAATTGCATCTTGTCAGTTTGGAGTCATGCAACAGGGCAGCTGCACAACATAATTAATTAGGCCTCTCTGTTATATGCTGGCTCAGTGCAATTCACAGACGCTGGTGATATTTCCTGGGTTCCAGAGTTCTTGAGTTCTGAGCTAGTCCCTGCCAGTTCCTGAGCTCCTGTCTAGCAGTGTCTGTCTAGCTGCTTCCAGTGTCGGTTCCTGTGTCGATTCCTGTGTCAGTTCCTGTGTCTGATTCCGTGTCCTGCCATGAAGCATTCCTGTCCAGAAGTCCTGTGGCTTTGCCTGTGCCTGGTCGAGTTTCTGGCTTCTTGGTGTCCACCGGTCTGTCGTTTGGGATTCTGCCTGTCCTCCAGTTCTGAGAGTCTGTGTCGGCAGCATTGGGGGTTCCTGTTCATTTGCCAGTATTTGTACCGGTCCCGTGAGTAGCGGCTTTGCCGTGTCCGTCGGCCTAGGCCGCTGTATTCCTTTGTTATATTTAGTTACTGGTGTTTTGAAGAGGGTTCTGCTTATGCTGTCACCGCCGGTACACAAAAGTATTGTGTCGGCGTGTGGACAGCATTTCCTTTGGTTGTTCTTTTCCTTTGGCGGCAAGCCGCACATACATTTAGTTTTAGGGTAGTCAGTAGCCCCTGGCTTTGGTTGTTTCAGTTAGAGGTCCCCTTGTTATTACCCTGTCTCAGTTCACGCTTTGTCTCCCTTTAAGACCTGCGGGGGCATCGGAGTTGGGCAGACCTAATCCGCCCTTCAAACGCGCCTGCCATGGGCCCAAGAAACCATAGTCATGCAGGCGTGAACTGACCACACGGGTAAAACAACGGAGGTAGGGTGCTAGGGGCTATTTCCACACCACACCTTGTTTCCGCGTCACGTTCTGGTGCTCAGGACTTACTACGCAACATCTCCTTTGTTCTGAGCACCAGGAACCTAACATTATCACCAGCCATACAACAAAAAAGAAACAAAGCTAAATAGTAGTGTTTTCTTTTTTGGTCCAGTGTCCGGTGTTTAGAATCCAGTCCGGTGTTTAGAATCCAGTCCGGTGTTTAAAAATCCAGTCCGGTATTTAAAAATCGTGTCTAGTCTTGTCTTGTCTAGTTTTGAAATCCTCCTATGCCTACTATGCAAGCCCTGCAAGCATCTCTCTCAGCCCTGAACTCTGCTTTCAGTGCTTTGAAACCTGAGCGACTGGAAGTTTTGCAGCAATCCTTAAAGCAACTGCAAAACCTTCTGACTAAAATTTTGCTTATCTTGCCAGAAGTTATTGAGAGTTCATCTACCTCTAAAGAGACTCTTGCTCACAATATGGTGACAAGAGAATCCTCAGGTTTAATTAGAGAGAAAAAGTTTGAAAGTTTTCTGCGGCCCAGGCTCTCAGAAGAGGAGCGTCTGCGTCGCAGAAACTTAGATTTATGCCTATATTGTGGGGGTTTAGGCCACTATTTGCAGACCTGTGAGTTGCGCAAGCCAAAGTGTGGCGACAAGTCCTGCCCTTTGGCCAAGTTTAGTCAGGACACAAGACCTACTCCTGTCTCTACTGTGGCAGAGGTACTTGTCACACAACCCACACTTAAAAGCACTCTGTCCTATAATTGGGGTCCTTGGGCTAGGGAGCCCCATTATAGATTCAGGAACCAAAGGAGAATGTTTCTCTCCTCTCTTGAGGTTCCTGTTGAAGCAGAGTTGCAAGCCCCTGGAGCGGTGCCCGATGCCCGGGGTCCTGGAGTGGTGCCCGATGCCCAGGTTCCTGGAGTGGTGCCCGATGCCCAGGTTCCTGGAGTGGTGCCGATGCCCAGGTTCCTGGAGTGGTGCCCGATGCCCAGGTTCCTGGAGTGGTGCCCGATGCCCAGGTTCCTGGAGTGGCGCCCAATGCCCAGGTTCCTGGAGCGGTGCCCGGTGCCCAGGGCCCTTGAGCGGTGCCCGGTGCCCAGGGTCTTGGAGCGGTGCCCGGTGCCCAGGGTCCTGGAGCGGTACCCGATGCCCAGGGTCCTGGAGCGGTACCCGATGCTCTAGGTTATAGAGGGACGTTGAATATTATAGCTCAGGTGTCAATACCAGAAGGGGTCTCAGAAGCTGTTACCCCAGGTAGAGACTTGAAAAGCGCAACTCCAGAGAAGGTGTCTAAAACCATAGTTCTAGAAGGGAACTCGAGAAGCAAAACCCCAGAAGGGATCTTTGAAGTAATATCCCCAAGTGGGGTCTCGAGAGACAAAGTCCCAAAGAAGGGTCTAGAAGTCGCTTCCCCAGGAAAGGACTCAAGAGGCATAGCGTTAGTGGAGGTTCTGAAGGTTATAGCTTCAGCAAAAGTCCCGGAAGTCTTAGTCCCGGGAGAAGTTTCGATAATTATCGACTCAGAGAGGGAGGCCGACGGCTCGGTCCCAGTGAGGGAGGCCAACGGCCCGGTCCCAATAAAAGAATCCGAGGTGCTGACCCCAGCGGGGTTCCCGAAGGCCACTGCCCCAGCGGGGTTCCCGAAGGCCACTGCCCCAGGTGGGGTTCAGAAAGTCACTGCCCCGGGTGGGGTTCAGAAAGTCACTGCCCCGGGTGGGGTTCAGAAAGTCACTGCCCCGGGTGGGGTTCAGAAAGTCACTACCCCAGGTGGGGTTCCGAGGGCCACTGCCCCAGCGGGGTTCCCGAAGGCCACTGCCCCGGGTGGGGTTCAGAAAGTCACTGCCCCGGGTGGGGTTCAGAAAGTCTCAGCCTCGAGTAAGGTCAATAGTGACCAGGTCCTATCAAAGCACTCTAGTCAGTCAGATGGGAAGGAAGCAGATCCTGACTCTGTTGATATCTCAACATCTATAATCTTTGATGGGGACTTAGTCCAGTTTCTGGCGCTTTACAAACACTATTACACCATTTTGTTGTCTAGACCATTTCTGGGCATCATTTCAGAGAACCTTGTGCTCTATCTGATATATTCTTTTAGAGGAGAGCCTTTTGAATGGGCGACCAGCCTAATGAAAGCTGAAGATCCCATTTTTCAGGATCCCCCAGCATTCAGTGATGCAGTTATTAAAAGATATGGTTCCAAAGAAATTGGTTCAGGTTCCTCTAAGTCACCCGTCTTGTCTGCTGAGAGTCCACCAAATACTGTAAACTCGGCACAAGAGTCTCAGCCCGTTGTTTTGACTGCAGGATGTGCTTTTCTGTCGTCGTCTTCTTCTTATAGTAGTACTTTGCCTGAAAGTTTAGCTCCCAAGGTTAAGAAACCAATCTCTGATTTGAACCCAGCCTTGCTGGGAGGTACCATCAGTTCAGACAATGTTTGGGGAATTACCTTGGTCAGACCTCAAGAGCTTTGTAAAAAGAAGAAGAAGAAGAAAAAGAAATAATTATTGACTCTTGCCTTGATATTAAAAAAACAAAAAAAAATGTTTTTTTTCCTTGTCTTGTGTCCAGTGGCCACCGTCAAGAGGGGGGCACTGTTACAGGCTGTTGCCACAGCTTGTTTCTGTTTCTTATCTTTGTTTGTTTATTCCAGTGTCAGGTTTATTAATGTATACCTTGTTTTGGATAACCTGAATTTTGGGATCCTTTGACCCCTCCTCAAGGGGGGGGTAATGTTATGAGCCACGGCTGTGGCTCATTCCTGTTTTGCATTTTGGTTATGTATTTTATGTTATACTTCTGTTTATGTTCCCCGTGGGTGTCATGGGGTGCTCGGAGTTCACCCTTAAGGAGAGGATACTGTTATGAACCACAGGTAGTGGTTCAGTCCTATTTTATGTTTTTAGTTCTCTTGCAGGCCAGGATTTCCCTTTGCTCTGGTTTAGAAGATTATTGTTTTTCTGTCAGTGGTGAGTCTGTGTAATTGCAGCCTGTTTCCATGTGGTTGGCCTCACCTGTCTGCTAATTGCATCTTGTCAGTTTGGAGTCATGCAACAGGGCAGCTGCACGACATAATTAATTAGGCCTATCTGTTATATGCTGGCTCAGTGCAATTCACAGACGCTGGTGATATTTCCTGGGTTCCAGAGTTCTTGAGTTCTGAGCTAGTCCCTGCCAGTTCCTGAGCTCCTGTCTAGCAGTGTCTGTCTAGCTGCTTCCAGTGTCGGTTCCTGTGTCGATTCCTGTGTCAGTTCCTGTGTCTGATTCCGTGTCCTGCCGTGAAGCAATCCTGTCCAGAAGTCCTGTGGCTTTGCCTGTGCCTGGTCAAGTTTCTGGCTTCTTGGTGTCCACCGGTCTGTCGTTTGGGATTCTGTCTGTCCTCCAGTTCTGAGAGTCTGTGTCGGCAGCATTGGGGGTTCCTGTTCATTTGCCAGTATTTGTACCGGTCCCGTGAGTAGCGGCTTTGCCGCGTCCGTCGGCCTAGGCCGCTGTATTCCTTTGTTATATTTAGTTACTGGTGTTTTGCAGAGGGTTCTGCTTATGCTGTCACCGCCGGTACACAAAAGTATTGTGTCGGCGTGTGGACAGCATTTCCTTTAGTTGTTCTTTTCCTTTGGCGGCAAGCCGCACATACATTTAGTTTTAGGGTAGTCAGTAGCCCCTGGCTTTGGTTGTTTCAGTTAGAGGTCCCCTTGTTATTACCCTGTCTCAGTTCACGCTTTGTCTCCCTTTAAGACCTGCGGGGGCATCGGAGTTGGGCAGACCTAATCCGCCCTTCAAACGCGGCTGCCATGGGCCCAAGAAACCATAGTCATGCAGGCGTGTACTGACCACACGGGTAAAACAACGGAGGTAGGGTGCTAGGGGCTATTTCCACACCACACCTTGCTTCAGCGTCACGTTCTGGTGCTCAGGACTTACTACGCAACATCTCCCTTGTTCTGAGCACCAGGAACCTAACAGTATGGGCATGGTACAGGCAGGGGTGCATACCTCCCAGCTTTCTTCAGGCAAAAGGAGGGACACACGCGTGGCAAAATGGGGCGTGGCCAACGACAACGGGGGCGTGGCTTCACAGGAGGGCCCCGTTTTCATCAGTGTGGGGGCATGCCCAGCGCTCTGTGAGCTGCTGGCATGCCTCCAGGGGCGGATTATGAGTCCAGGAGGCACAGGGCACTTGAGGCAGGGGAGCCCTATCTCATTGCTGTGCCTGCTGTGGGGCTGGGGCGTGGCCTAATCGTGGTTACGTGGCCACGCCCCCTTATGTAAATTCTGGGATTTTTTTGTTATATATGGAATTTTGGCACCTCAGCTAGGGCTAAATCCAGAGGAGGTGGTCGCTCCCCCCTACACACCCGCACAGGCAGAAGAAAGCAGTGAGACTGCTGCCTCCCTGCAACACCACAGACCTGTCAACACGCAGCAGCGTGTGCTGACTGTAGCACAATGCTGCCGCTGTTGCTGGCAGGACGGGGGAGCTTCTGAGCTGGGACAGAGCTAATCCAGCCGGGGGGCCCCCTAAAACTGTGGGGCCCACGGTAAGTACCCCCTGCCCCCCCCCCCCCTTAATCCGGCTCTGCTGCCGGAACCCCGGGACAGTTGGGAGGTATGGGGTGTGTGAGGGGGTATGCCGTACAGACAGACGGGCACCGGCTCACTGTGTGCTTGACTCCTCACATCAGCATACTCAGCAGGGTCTTTCTGGCGCGGAGGAGCGTCACTTTCTAGCACACTCCACACTTCTTAGCTGCAGTTTTGTGGGGCACCTGCTGCTGTGCAGGTTCCTTACTGCCTCTGTTATCTCCAGCCCCGGCAACCCTACCGCTAGCTGCAGCGCTGCCGCCCGCAGTGAGGTGCGCCCAGCTCCTTCACACACTTTAGCCAGCGGGTAGCGCTGCAGAAGTCCGAGCTGCTTGCAGGCTCCGACCCCCTCCTCCCTCCAGCCGCAGCATCTCCTGGGAGCTAACCAGTCACTCCCAGTCTCCCCTTACCACACAGTGCCCAGCAGCCGCGAGGTCCGCGCCATGTGCATGCTATGACCCCCTCCTCCTTCCAGTCGCAGCGTCTCCTGGGGGCTAACCAGTCACTCACAGTCTCCCCTTACCACAGTGCCCGGCAGCTGCGCGAGGTCTGCGGTGTGTTACTGAGGAGTGGGGGAGGGATGCTGATGGGCAGAGGAAGCAGGACCCCAGCCTGAGAGAGAGTCAGCCATGCCAAGTCTCCACCAGCAGCACATTGCAGGTTAGAGTGGAACAGCAGCAGCCAGCAGCAGTGACTCCGGTAAGACACATCTGTCTGTCACCACTGTTTTGTCCCTAATACCAATCTCTCCCGTGCCCTGTGTTCTGTCTTGTCCCTGTCACCCCTGGCCTTGCCCTGTCACCCTTATGCTGGCCCTTTCACCCTTATGCTGGCCCTGTTACCCCTACCCTGGCCCTGTCACCCCTGTGCTTGCCCTGTCAACCCAATACTGGCCCTGTCGCCCCAGTCCTGGTCCTGCATCCCCTACCCTGACCCCGTCACCCCTGTCCTGGCCCCGTCACCCCTGTCCTGGCCCCGTTACTGCATGCCCTCCAACTACCTTTTTGGCAGGTACAGTACCCGCAGCGGCTACAGACCCCTCCTCAATGCACCACACCTCCGCACCTTCCCCTCCACCACATGCGGCACTCCACCCCACCCCCACACGCTGTGCCTCCAGACCCCTCCACCACCCGTGGCTCCCACTCCTCCGCCCCTCCACCACCCACAGCACCTAGAGACCCCCTCCACCATCCACGCCCCATATATGTCTCCCCCTACACCTGCCCCCCTTCACCCGCAGCATCTGCAGACACCCTCCTCCATCTGCGGTCCCACCCATGGCACCCCTGCACCTGCCCCTCCACCACCTGCAGCGCCTCCGGACCCCCTTCCCCATCCACCGCACCACCCGTACCTGCCCCTCCCCTACCCACGGTGCCTCCGGACCCCCTACCCCACCCCCGGCACCCCCGCCCCTTTACATCCCATCCCACAGCACCTACGGAACCCTTCACCCATCCGCAACATCCCCGCACCTGCTCCTCTCCCACCCGTGGCACCCCTGCCACTCCCCCACCTACAGTGCCTCTGGACCCCTCCCCCATCTGCAGCCTCCACTCCTCTGCCCCTCCCCCACCCGCAGCACCTCCCGACCCTTCCCCTCCGGGCCCCCCCCCGCTTCCGCCCCACTCCATCCGCAGCATCTACAGACACCCTCCCCCATCCGCAGTCCCCCCCGCACCCGCTACATTCTGTACATCGTGCCCTGCAGGTGCTGTTCACGCCGTAGCCAGGGGCTGCGCCTCCTTCACCATCGCACGCCCTTTCATTGTGCAATATTTAACCACTAACAAAGGAATGCAGGTAATACTCCATATAATACAAATATTGAACCCCAGAAAGGCATGCAAGGGTTAAGGGGGCGTAGCCCCTTGCGACGGTGTGAAGAGCGCCCGTAGGATGTGATGAAGCACCTAGTATATATATATATATATATATACACACACAGTATATATTTATATATAAGTCTATTTCTTTATGTTATTGAAAAAGTAGTATACTACAGTTTATATGGTTCAAATTGAGGTGAGATACATTTTATTATAATTGCACCAAATTAATTATACCAAATAAATCCATCACCTTAGAGCTGAGGGGGATTAACTTTGCCCCATTTTGGATCAGAGTTGCATTTCCTTTATAGAAGCAATTCCTTTATATTGCACTGTTCTCCCAAAATAGAGATCTGCAGAAGCTCTACTCTACTTCATACAGATCAGTTTATTTCAGTACATTGGATGAGGAAAGTGTCTGGGTGGGATGTATCACATATTGCAATGCGATTGTGATAGATATTGCCCCTATTTGTAGGCATGAATATACATGAATACTTACAGTACCTACGAAAACAGCACTGTCTAAAGCTTTCCTGACAAACAAGTGGACTCTGGGTTTATGACCCAGAAGTCCTAATGCAATAATCAAATGTTTCTAGGAAGCATAAAGTAAAAACTAGTAAGCATATTTACTAAAGGTCGATTTGGGTCAATCTTGATCGATTTTTGAATGATGTTGGGATGGCATTTGATAATTTTTGTGTTTCAGGGTCTAAATCACACATTTACTAAGAGATTTGTTTACATAATTTACAAAAATAAATCATCTGTTAGGTGAATTTAGACCCTTAAATAAAAAAAATCAACCAAATATCGTTCAGAAATTGACCAAAAATGGACCAAGAGCAATTTTTTGTAAATTTATACAGATGGAGCCATCTGATTCTTGGCCTTTAATAGGATTAATTGAGCCTGGGCAGTCGGACTTAGGCCCTCATTCCGAGTTGTTCGCTCGCAAGCTGCTTTTAGCAGCTTTACACACGCTTAGCCGCCGCCTACTGGGAGTGAATCTTAGCTTCTTAAAATTGCGAACGAAAGATTCTCAAAATTGCGATTACACACCTCTTAGCAGTTTCTGAGTAGCTTCAAACTTACTTGGCATCTGCGATCAGTTCAGTGCTTGTCGTTCCTGGTTTGACGTCACAAACACACCCAGCGTTCGCCCAGACACTCCTCCGTTTCTCCAGCCACTCCCGCGTTTTTCCCAGAAACGGTAGCGTTTTTTCACACACACCCATAAAACGGCCAGTTTCCGCCCAGAAACACCCACTTCCTGTCAATCACATTACGATCACCAGAACGAAGAAAAAACCGTGAGTAAAATTCCTAACTGCATAGCAAATTTACTTGGCGCAGTCGCAGTGCGAACATTGCGCATGCGCACTAAACGGAAAATCGCTGCGATGCGAAGAAATTTACCAAGCGAACAACTCGGAATGACCCCCTTAATCCCCTGCTGTAATGACTTAATCCCCTGATGTATTGTTCTCTTTGTATTGTATTGCATCTGAGAACAATAGATGAATGGTTTATGCTAATAAACCTTGGTGTACCTAGGCACAGCAGAGAAGCTAAGATGAGTGTGGCTCCATCTGTTTATACTGTACAAATGCGAAAAGCCCTCACTCACTCAATGAGTGACTAATTCATCACTGATTCTCTTACTTCCCAATATTCTGAAATTTAACATAGGTATTCAGCAGGTGGAAAATAGGAAAACGACGTAATTGGAATTTTAATAAATCTCCCCTAAACTGATGAAAAGGGGGTTGACATAATGACGTCATTACCGATGTGTGGCTTGCGTTGCGTGAACAATTAATATTAACTTACGTTAAGATATCTCAAATTTACATCTCTATAAATTTACCAAACTTTTAACACTTATTTATATTTACAACGGAGAAAATCAGAAACTCCCATGCGAAGAACGTGTAGAATAGCTAGTATAACCCTAAATCCCATATTTACTAACAGATGATTTTTTAAATATTTTTTTAAAAGGATGTCAAAAAGCATCTGTTAGTAAATGTGTGATTTAGACTCTGAAACACAAAATTGATCAAATATCAACCAAACATCGACCAAAAATAGATCAACATCGACCCAAATAGACTTTTAGCAAATATACCCCTAGGTATCTAAAGATACTGTGATGTTATTTGGACTTTATAACAGAAAAACCAGTACAAATTTTGACCTACCTGGCTCCTAAACACATCATCCACGTCAGAAAAAAATAATTTAATCACAAAAGTATGAATATCGAGACTGAATTTGACAAATCAATCACAATTTGAATGTTGACATGTTCACAGTAGTTCCAACTAGTGTCCAGCACACAATACCATCCTTCAGAATAATGTACAGTAGTGAGAGCTGCCCCTATGTTTTACATGAACAGTGCTCTATGAGCTTTCCAATAAAACAATAAAAATATATCACAAGTTCAACATAACTTTTGGACTGATTTTCTACATAGGCTAGGTAGTCAGTGTTTGCAGTCAGGCCCATCTTAACAGCACCGTAGGCCCTGGACAAAGCAATGCACTGGTGCCCCTACCCAACCATTCATGCAAATAAATTCAAATAATAATAACTTACACCTCCTGCAGTCCTACACTATCTCTCCACTTGCTTCCATTCCAGGGCTGGAATAAGGCAGTTGGGGGCTCAGGGGCAATAAAGTTGTGGGGGCCCCCAATACCATACATGCTATCAAACTGATGAGCCATCAATGGTGAACTACTCTGGTTCAAATAGCACTGTTTGCGGGGCCCAAGTATGTGAGGGCCCCAGGACGACCTCCCCTGTCTCCCCTCCTTTAATCCGGCCCTGTTCCATACAGTGAATAGCCATAAACACTCTGATTGGTGGATCACTCCAGCCATCCACAAATCAGCATGCTGACAGTCATTCACTGTCCGGCTGCAGGTTCAGAGGCAGATAGAGATTGCTGCACCCTGATTGGTGAATAGCTCCAGCCAGCCACCAATCAGCATGCTGACAGCCATTCACTGTCTGACTGCAGGCTGGGAAGCAGGTAGAGAATGCTGCACTCTGATTGGTGTATAGTTCCAGCCAACCACCAATCAGCATTCTGACAGTCATGCACTGTCTGGCTGCAGGCTGGGAGGCAGGTAGAGAATGCTGCCTGGCCACTTGGTGTAATTCACAATCAGAACAGCCAGGCAGAGTTCTCTACCTGCCTCACAAGAAGCTCTGGAGGCAACGGGCTCGGGAGTAAATGCTCCCAGCTCAGCCTACCTCTACTCGAAGGACACTAGAATTGTGGGGCCCTGGGCAACTGCATTGTGAGCCCATATATTAAGATGGCCCTGTTTGGGGGAGGTAACGGGGGAGGCTAGAAAATGCTTGTATGTCGGTATAATTAGTAGGGCATTCCCTAGTCAGGCTCTGCAAATTAGTTTGCAA
The DNA here is from genome assembly GCF_028390025.1 of Pseudophryne corroboree. Classification (NCBI taxonomy): domain Eukaryota; kingdom Metazoa; phylum Chordata; class Amphibia; order Anura; family Myobatrachidae; genus Pseudophryne; species Pseudophryne corroboree. Next base: position 120,583,964 of record NC_086445.1, on the reverse strand, counting down.
GTGGTGAGGCCTCTGCATCTTGGGAGAGCTGCTCTGCCTGGAACAGCATAGTATTGCTCAGATACCAATGTGCGCTCGATGTTCCCGATGTTCTCGCTTACTGTATGTGCATGATCGGTGGATGTGAGACACCAGTAGTGGGCGTCTCTGTGCATAAGGCAGCGACTGAGTCATTAGCAGCTGTGTATGCAGCTGCTTGTTCCTCTGAATCAGGCACTTTACATTACAGATAATAATAAGTTGTGTACAAATAAATAAATAAGTAAATAAGAAATGACCAATTTGCAAAGGGGTGACTTAGGGCTAAAGACTAATAAATAGATATACCCACTGTATAACCATTACAGTGACAAATTTGTTCTATCGAGAAATGAACGCACTTATATTAAATACTTTAACAGCTCTCCGCACAACGCCAGATTTCCACATTTTTCCAAATAGCTGTGGAATGTGTTTGAAGATCGGCTCTACAATGCCTTAACAATACCAACATCATAAGCTAGTGTAAGTGTTGGGAAAGTGTTACATTTCACCCACACTGACTTCAAATATTTTCATCTGCTAAAGTATTTTAAATTCTAACTAATTGCACCTCATTTTATTTTTTATCATGATATTTTTATGTGTTTCATTTTTATTTTTCTGTAAGCTAGCTCAATACATGCTACAGATATGACTGTCTTATGAAGACATCTGCTCATCCCCATCATTAACACAATCATTTATATAATAATGCAGCTTTAAGAAGCAGAATAATTAACAATGTGCTGATGGGACTGTAGCTACACATCTTTTTCTGTGAAAAGGGTGATCGGGGAAGGAGAAGGCGGTCATTGGCCAAGCAAAGAGGGGAGGAGGAAGTGTGAGTGGAGATAAGTCTGGAGATGTAGGGAGGAGAAGAGTGGTTAAGGGCTTTGTATGTGAATGACATAAATGTGAGTTTGATTTTAGTCGCAGTTAAGATATCCCAATCCTACAAAACAAGGGTTTTGGTGTAAGTATTTCTAGTTTCTGTGGCCCAGGGAGACAATTAGTTAAACTTCTAAAGAGGACAAGTTGAAGTGTTGCACATGGCAACCAATGATATTTTATTCTATTTTATTAAATATACTAGAGCAGCCTGCTCTGCTCTGTCCCAATTTTTGAAGCCCCGTTCCATCCCCACCCGGCAACTATCCCTCTACACCAGGGGTGGCCAACCAGTCAGAGGCAAAGAGCCAGAAAACATCCGTAGTAAAGGTCAAGAGACACTATCATGCGCGCACCTACAGCGCGCTTGCAAAAGTTGGAGCGTGGCCTAGCTGTCACAAAGCTACACCCCATTTTTGTGCGCACACATTTCAGTATGACATTTGTAGCAGTATGACCTTGTGTCATAACCCCATTTTTAGTCATGTTGTACAGTGCCACATACTGTACATATAATGCCCCAGTACAGTGCCACATACATATAAAAATGCCAAAAAATGGGTGCCTCCACAGTGCCAGATACATATATACGTCCCCACATTACCAGATACACATATGTCCACACAGTTCCAGATAAATATATGCCCCCAGTGCCAGATAAACATGTCCCCACAGTACCAGATACGCATGCCCCCACAGTGCCAGATACATATATGCCCCACAGTGCCAAATACATATATTCCTCACAGAGCCAAATACATGTATGCCCCCACAGTGCCAAATACATGTATGCCCCCACAGTGCCAAATACATATATGCCCCACAGTGGCAGATATGCCCCCAGTGCAGATACACATGTCCTTACAGTGCCAGATATGCCCCCAGTGCCAGATATGCCCCCAGTGTCAGATACACATGACATTACAGTGCCAGATATGCCCCCAGTGCCAGATACACATGTCCCCACAGTGCCAGCTATGCCCCCAGTGCCAGATACACATGTCCCCACAGTGCCAGCTATGCCCCCAGTGCCAGATACACATGTCCCCACAGTGCCAGCTATGCCCCCAGTGCCAGATACACATGTCCCCACAGTGCCAGCTATGCCCCCAGTGCCAGATACACATGCCCCAGAGTGCCAGATATGCCCCCAGTGCCAGATACACATGTCCCCACAGTGCCAGCTATGCATGTCCTTACAGTGCCAGGTATGCCCCAGTGCCAACTATGCCCCCAGTGCCAGATACACATGTCCCCACAGTGCCAGCTATGCCCCCAGTGCCAGATACATATGCCCCCAGAGTGCCAGATATGCCCCCAGTGCAGATACACATGTCCCCACAGTGCCAGCTATGCATGTCCTTACAGTGCCAGATATGCCCCCAGTGCAGATCCACATGTCCCCACAGTGCCAGCTATGACCCCAGTGCAGATACACATGCCCCCACAGTGCCAGCTATGCCCCCAGTGCCAGATACACATGCCCCCACAGTGCCAGCTATGCCCCCAGTGCCAGATACACATGCCCCCAGAGTGCCAGATATGCCCCCAGTGCCAGATACACATGTCCCCACAGTGCCAGCTCTGCATGTCCTTACAGTGCCAGGTATGCCCCAGTGCCAACTATGCCCCCAGTGCCAGATACACATGTCCCCACAGTGCCAGCTATGCCCCCAGTGCCAGATACACATGTCCCCACAGTGCCAGCTCTGCATGTCCTTACAGTGCCAGGTATGCCCCAGTGCCAGCTATGCCCCCAGTGCCCGATACACATGCCCCCACAGTGCCAGCTATGCCCCCAGTGCCAGATACACATGCCCCCAGAGTGCCAGATATGCCCCCAGTGCCAGATACACATGTCCCCACAGTGCCAGCTCTGCATGTCCTTACAGTGCCAGGTATGCCCCAGTGCCAACTATGCCCCCAGTGCCAGATACACATGTCCCCACAGTGCCAGCTATGCCCCCAGTGCAGATACACATGTCCCCACAGTGCCAGCTATGCCCCCAGTGCAGATACACATGCCCCCACAGTGCCAGCTATGCCCCCAGTGCAGATACACATGTCCCCACAGTGCCAGCTATGCCCCCAGTGCAGATACACATGTCCCCACAGTGGCTCCCCCCTTCAAAATGCTGCTTACCGTGCTGCTGCTGTGAGGGGAGGAGAGCGCAGTGTGCATCTCTCCTGCCCCTCTGACTCCGGCGGCGGTGTCTATCTTCAATTTAGCGCCGGCCCGTGAGCCAATCAGAGATCGCGGTCCCGCAGCCAATCAGGAGCCTTAGCTGCCGGACCTCGAGCTCTGATAGGCTCACGGGACGGCGCAGAATTGAAAATAGATACCGCTGCCGGAGTCAGAGGGGCTGGAGAGGCGCGCGCTGCGCTCTCCTCCCTCCCCTCCTCTCCACTCCCCTCACACACCGGAGACCTTAGAAGTCTGTGTGCGCTGGGCTGTGTGTGTCGGGCATAGAGATGAGCGCCTGAAATTTTTCGGGTTTTGTGTTTTGGTTTTGGGTTCGGTTCCGCGGCCGTGTTTTGGGTTCGAACGCGTTTTGGCAAAACCTCACCGAATTATTTTTGTCGGATTCGGGTGTGTTTTGGATTCGGGTGTTTTTTTCCAAAAACACTAAAAAACAGCTTAAATCATAGAATTTGGGGGTCATTTTGATCCCAAAGTATTATTAACCTCAAAAACCATAATTTACACTCATTTTCAGTCTATTCTGAATACCTCACACCTCACAATATTATTTTTAGTCCTAAAATTTGCACCGAGGTCGCTGTGTGAGTAAGATAAGCGACCCTAGTGGCCGACACAAACACCGGGCCCATCTAGGAGTGGCACTGCAGTGTCACGCAGGATGTCCCTTCCAAAAAACCCTCCCCAAACAGCACATGACGCAAAGAAAAAAAGAGGCGCAATGAGGTAGCTGTGTGAGTAAGATTAGCGACCCTAGTGGCCGACACAAACACCGGGCCCATCTAGGAGTGGCACTGCAGTGTCACGCAGGATGGCCCTTCCAAAAAACCCTCCCCAAACAGCACATGACGCAAAGAAAAAAAGAGGCGCAATGAGGTAGCTGACTGTGTGAGTAAGATTAGCGACCCTAGTGGCCGACACAAACACCGGGCACATCTAGGAGTGGCACTGCAGTGTCACGCAGGATGTCCCTTCCAAAAAACCCTCCCCAAACAGCACATGACGCAAAGAAAAAAAGAGGCGCAATGAGGTAGCTGTGTGAGTAAGATTAGCGACCCTAGTGGCCGACACAAACACCGGGCCCATCTAGGAGTGGCACTGCAGTGTCACGCAGGATGTCCCTTCCAAAAAACCCTCCCCAATCAGCACATGATGCAAAGAAAAAGAAAAGAAAAAAGAGGTGCAAGATGGAATTATCCTTGGGCCCTCCCACCCACCCTTATGTTGTATAAACAAAACAGGACATGCACACTTTAACCAACCCATCATTTCAGTGACAGGGTCTGCCACACGACTGTGACTGATATGACGGGTTGGTTTGGACCCCCCCCCAAAAAAGAAGCAATTAATCTCTCCTTGCACAAACTGGCTCTACAGAGGCAAGATGTCCACCTCATCTTCACCCTCCGATATATCACCGTGTACATCCCCCTCCTCACAGATTATCAATTCGTCCCCACTGGAATCCACCATCTCAGCTCCCTGTGTACTTTGTGGAGGCAATTGCTGCTGGTCAATGTCTCCGCGGAGGAATTGATTATAATTCATTTTAATGAACATCATCTTCTCCACATTTTCTGGATGTAACCTCGTACGCCGATTGCTGACAAGGTGAGCGGCGGCACTAAACACTCTTTCGGAGTACACACTTGTGGGAGGGCAACTTAGGTAGAATAAAGCCAGTTTGTGCAAGGGCCTCCAAATTGCCTCTTTTTCCTGCCAGTATAAGTACGGACTGTGTGACGTGCCTACTTGGATGCGGTCACTCATATAATCCTCCACCATTCTATCAATGTTGAGAGAATCATATGCAGTGACAGTAGACGACATGTCCGTAATCGTTGTCAGGTCCTTCAGTCCGGACCAGATGTCAGCATCAGCAGTCGCTCCAGACTGCCCTGCATCACCGCCAGCGGGTGGGCTCGGAATTCTGAGCCTTTTCCTCGCACCCCCAGTTGCGGGAGAATGTGAAGGAGGAGATGTTGACAGGTCGCGTTCCGCTTGACTTGACAATTTTGTCACCAGCAGGTCTTTCAACCCCAGCAGACCTGTGTCTGCCGGAAAGAGAGATCCAAGGTAGGCTTTAAATCTAGGATCGAGCACGGTGGCCAAAATGTAGTGCTCTGATTTCAACAGATTGACCACCCGTGAATCCTTGTTAAGCGAATTAAGGGCTGCATCCACAAGTCCCACATGCCTAGCGGAATCGCTCCGTGTTAGCTCCTCCTTCAATGCCTCCAGCTTCTTCTGCAAAAGCCTGATGAGGGGAATGACCTGACTCAGGCTGGCAGTGTCTGAACTGACTTCACGTGTGGCAAGTTCAAAGGGCATCAGAACCTTGCACAACGTTGAAATCATTCTCCACTGCACTTGAGACAGGTGCATTCCACCTACTATATCGTGCTCAATTGTATAGGCTTGAATGGCCTTTTGCTGCTCCTCCAACCTCTGAAGCATATAGAGGGTTGAATTCCACCTCGTTACCACTTCTTGCTTCAGATGATGGCAGGGCAGGTTCAGTAGTTTTTGGTGGTGCTCCAGTTTTCTGTACGTGGTGCCTGTACGCCGAAAGTGTCCCGCAATTCTTCTGGCCACCGACAGCATCTCTTGCACGCCCCTGTCGTTTTTTAAAAAATTCTGCACCACCAAATTCAAGGTATGTGCAAAACATGGGACGTGCTGGAATTGGCCCAGATTTAATGCACACACAATATTGCTGGCGTTGTCCGATGCCACAAATCCACAGGAGAGTCCAATTGGGGTAAGCCATTCCGCGATGATCTTCCTCAGTTGCCGTAAGAGGTTTTCAGCTGTGTGCGTATTCTGGAAAGCGGTGATACAAAGCGTAGCCTGCCTAGGAAAGAGTTGGCATTTGCGAGATGCTGCTACTGGTGCCGCCGCTGCTGTTCTTGCGGCGGGAGTCCATACATCTACCCAGTGGGCTGTCACAGTCATATAGTCCTGACCCTGCCCTGCTCCACTTGTCCACATGTCCGTGGTTAAGTGGACATTGGGTACAGCTGCATTTTTTAGGACACTGGTGACTCTTTTTCTGAGGTCTGTGTACATTTTCGGTATCGCCTGCCTAGAGAAATGGAACCTAGATGGTATTTGGTACCGGGGACACAGTACCTCCAACAAGTCTCTAGTTGGCTCTGCAGTAATGATGGATACCGGAACCACGTTTCTCACCACCCAGGATGCCAAGGCCTCAGTTATCCGCTTTGCAGTAGGATGACTGCTGTGATATTTCATCTTCCTCGCAAAGGACTGTTGAACAGTCAATTGCTTACTGGAAGTAGTACAAGTGGGCTTACGACTTCCCCTCTGGGATGACCATCGACTCCCAGCGGCAACAACAGCAGCGCCAGCAGCAGTAGGCGTTACACGCAAGGATGCATCGGAGGAATCCCAGGCAGGAGAGGACTCGTCAGACTTGCCAGTGACATGGCCTGCAGGACTATTGGCATTCCTGGGGAAGGAGGAAATTGACACTGAGGGAGTTGGTGGGGTGGTTTGCGTGAGCTTGGTTACAAGAGGAAGGGATTTACTGGTCAGTGGACTGCTTCCGCTGTCACCCAAAGTTTTTGAACTTGTCACTGACTTATTATGAATGCGCTGCAGGTGACGTATAAGGGAGGATGTTCCGAGGTGGTTAACGTCCTTACCCCTACTTATTACAGCTTGACAAAGGGAACACACGGCTTGACACCTGTTGTCCGCATTTCTGGTGAAATACCTCCACACCGAAGAGCTGATTTTTTTGGTATTTTCACCTGGCATGTCAACGGCCATATTCCTCCCACGGACAACAGGTGTCTCCCCGGGTGCCTGACTTAAACAAACCACCTCACCATCAGAATCCTCCTGGTCAATTTCCTCCCCAGCGCCAGCAACACCCATATCCTCCTCATCCTGGTGTACTTCAACACTGACATCTTCAATCTGACTATCAGGAACTGGACTGCGGGTGCTCCTTCCAGCACTTGCAGGGGGCATGCAAATAGTGGAAGGCGCATGCTCTTCACGTCCAGTGTTGGGAAGGTCAGGCATCGCAAACGACACAATTGGACTCTCCTTGTGGATTTGGGATTTCAAAGAACGCACAGTTCTTTGCGGTGCTTTTGCCAGCTTGAGTCTTTTCAGTTTTCTAGCGAGAGGCTGAGTGCTTCCATCCTCATGTGAAGCTGAACCACTAGCCATGAACATAGGCCAGGGCCTCAGCCGTTCCTTGCCACTCCGTGTGGTAAATGGCATATTGGCAAGTTTACGCTTCTCCTCCGACAATTTTATTTTAGGTTTTGGAGTCCTTTTTTTTCTGATATTTGGTGTTTTGGATTTGACATGCTCTGTACTATGACATTGGGCATCGGCCTTGGCAGACGACGTTGCTGGCATTTCATCGTCTCGGCCATGACTAGTGGCAGCAGCTTCAGCACGAGGTGGAAGTGGATCTTGATCTTTCCCTAATTTTGGAACCTCAACTTTTTTGTTCTCCATATTTTATAGGCAGAACTAAAAGGCACCTCAGGTAAACAATGGAGATGGATGGATTGGATACTAGTATACAATTATGGACGGACTGCCACGGTTAGGTGGTATAAAAAAACCACGGTTAGGTGGTATATAATACAATTATGGATGGACGGACTGCCTGCCGACTGCCGACACAGAGGTAGCCACAGCCGTGAACTACCGCACTGTACACTGGTTGATAAAGAGATAGTAGTATACTCGTAACAACTAGTATGACACTATGACGGTATAAAGAATGAAAAAAAAAACCACGGTTAGGTGGTATATATTATAATACAATTATGGATGGACGGACTGCCTGCCGACTGCCGACACAGAGGTAGCCACAGCCGTGAACTACCGCACTGTACACTGGTTGATAAAGAGATAGTAGTATACTCGTAACAACTAGTATGACACTATGACGGTATAAAGAATGAAAAAAAAACCACGGTTAGGTGGTATATATTATAATAATACAATTATGGATGGACGGACTGCCTGCCGAGTTCCGACACAGAGGTAGCCACAGCCGTGAACTACCGCACTGTACACTGGTTGATAAAGAGATAGTAGTATACTCGTAACAACTAGTATGACTGACTATGACGGTATAAAGAATGAAAAAAAAACCACGGTTAGGTGGTATATATTATAATACAATTATGGATGGACGGACTGCCTGCCGACTGCCGACACAGAGGTAGCCACAGCCGTGAACTACCGCACTGTACACTGGTTGATAAAGAGATAGTAGTATACTCGTAACAACTAGTATGACACTATGACGGTATAAAGAATGAAAAAAAAACCACGGTTAGGTGGTATATATTATAATACAATTATGGATGGACGGACTGCCTGCCGAGTGCCGACACAGAGGTAGCCACAGCCGTGAACTACCGCACTGTACACTGGTTGATAAAGAGATAGTAGTATACTCGTAACAACTAGTATGACTGACTATGACGGTATAAAGAATGAAAAAAAAACCACGGTTAGGTGGTATATATTATAATACAATTATGGATGGACGGACTGCCTGCCGACTGCCGACACAGAGGTAGCCACAGCCGTGAACTACCGCACTGTACACTGGTTGATAAAGAGATAGTAGTATACTCGTAACAACTAGTATGACACTATGACGGTATAAAGAATGAAAAAAAAACCACGGTTAGGTGGTATATATTATAATACAATTATGGATGGACGGACTGCCTGCCGACTGCCGACACAGAGGTAGCCACAGCCGTGAACTACCGCACTGTACACTGGTTGATAAAGAGATAGTAGTATACTCGTAACAACTAGTATGACACTATGACGGTATAAAGAATGAAAAAAAAACCACGGTTAGGTGGTATATATTATAATACAATTATGGATGGACGGACTGCCTGCCGACTGCCGACACAGAGGTAGCCACAGCCGTGAACTACCGCACTGTACACTGGTTGATAAAGAGATAGTAGTATACTCATAACAACTAGTATGACACTATGACGGTATAAAGAATGAAAAAAAAACCACGGTTAGGTGGTATATATTATAATAATACAATTATGGATGGACGGACTGCCTGCCGAGTTCCGACACAGAGGTAGCCACAGCCGTGAACTACCGCACTGTACACTGGTTGATAAAGAGATAGTAGTATACTCGTAACAACTAGTATGACACTATGACGGTATAAAGAATGAAAAAAAAACCACGGTTAGGTGGTATATATTATAATACAATTATGGATGGACGGACTGCCTGCCGACTGCCGACACAGAGGTAGCCACAGCCGTGAACTACCGCACTGTACACTGGTTGATAAAGAGATAGTAGTATACTCGTAACAACTAGTATGACACTATGACGGTATAAAGAATGAAAAAAAAACCACGGTTAGGTGGTATATATTATAATACAATTATGGATGGACGGACTGCCTGCCGAGTGCCGACACAGAGGTAGCCACAGCCGTGAATTACCGCACTGTACACTGGTTGATAAAGAGATAGTAGTATACTCGTAACAACTAGTATGACTGACTATGACGGTATAAAGAATGAAAAAAAAACCACGGTTAGGTGGTATATATTATAATACAATTATGGATGGACGGACTGCCTGCCGACTGCCGACACAGAGGTAGCCACAGCCGTGAACTACCGCACTGTACACTGGTTGATAAAGAGATAGTAGTATACTCGTAACAACTAGTATGACACTATGACGGTATAAAGAATGAAAAAAAAAACACGGTTAGGTGGTATATATTATAATACAATTATGGATGGACGGACTGCCTGCCGACTGCCGACACAGAGGTAGCCACAGCCGTGAACTACCGCACTGTACACTGGTTGATAAAGAGATAGTAGTATACTCGTAACAACTAGTATGACTATGACGACGATATAAAGAAAGAAAAAAAAATACCACGGTTAGGTGGTATATAATTATACAATTATGGATGGACGGACTGCCTGCCGAGTGCCGACTGCCGACACAGAGGTAGCCACAGCCGTGAACTACCGCACTGTACTGTGTCTGCTGCTAATATAGACTGGTTGATAAAGAGATAGTATACAACAATATACTACTATACTGGTGGTCAGGCACTGGTCACCACTAGTCACACTGGCAGTGGCACTCCTGCAGCAAAAGTGTGCACTGTTTAATTTTAAATTAATATAATATTATGTACTCCTGGCTCCTGCTATAACAACCTGCAGTGCTCCCCAGTCTCCCCCACAATTATTATAAGCTTTTATACATTGATGTGCAGCACACTGGGCTGAGCTGAGTGCACACAGACTGAGTCACACTGTGTGACTGCTGTGTATCGTTTTTTTCAGGCAGAGAACGGATATAGCAGAGAACGGATATATTAAATAAAAGTTAACTTAACAACAACTGCACTGGTCACTGTGGTAAACTCTGTCTGCACAATCTCTCTCTCTCTCTCTCTCTTCTAATCTATTCTAATGGAGAGGACGCCAGCCACGTCCTCTCCCTATCAATCTCAATGCACGTGTGAAAATGGCGGCGACGCGCGGCTCCTTATATAGAATCCGAGTCTCGCGAGAATCCGACAGCGTCATGATGACGTTCGGGCGCGCTCGGGTTAACCGAGCAAGGCGGGAAGATCCGTGAAAAAAAAAGTGAAGTTCGTGCGGGTTCGGATTCAAAGAAACACTGGTTGATAAAGAGATAGTAGTATACTCGTAACAACTAGTATGACACTATGACGGTATAAAGAATGAAAAAAAAACCACGGTTAGGTGGTATATATTATAATACAATTATGGATGGACGGACTGCCTGCCGACTGCCGACACAGAGGTAGCCACAGCCGTGAACTACCGCACTGTACACTGGTTGATAAAGAGATAGTAGTATACTCGTAACAACTAGTATGACACTATGACGGTATAAAGAATGAAAAAAAAACCACGGTTAGGTGGTATATATTATAATACAATTATGGATGGACGGACTGCCTGCCGAGTGCCGACACAGAGGTAGCCACAGCCGTGAACTACCGCACTGTACACTGGTTGATAAAGAGATAGTAGTATACTCGTAACAACTAGTATGACTGACTATGACGGTATAAAGAATGAAAAAAAAACCACGGTTAGGTGGTATATATTATAATACAATTATGGATGGACGGACTGCCTGCCGACTGCCGACACAGAGGTAGCCACAGCCGTGAACTACCGCACTGTACACTGGTTGATAAAGAGATAGTAGTATACTCGTAACAACTAGTATGACACTATGACGGTATAAAGAATGAAAAAAAAACCACGGTTAGGTGGTATATATTATAATACAATTATGGATGGACGGACTGCCTGCCGACTGCCGACACAGAGGTAGCCACAGCCGTGAACTACCGCACTGTACACTGGTTGATAAAGAGATAGTAGTATACTCGTAACAACTAGTATGACTATGACGACGATATAAAGAAAGAAAAAAAAATACCACGGTTAGGTGGTATATAATTATACAATTATGGATGGACGGACTGCCTGCCGAGTGCCGACTGCCGACACAGAGGTAGCCACAGCCGTGAACTACCGCACTGTACTGTGTCTGCTGCTAATATAGACTGGTTGATAAAGAGATAGTATACAACAATATACTACTATACTGGTGGTCAGGCACTGGTCACCACTAGTCACACTGGCAGTGGCACTCCTGCAGCAAAAGTGTGCACTGTTTAATTTTAAATTAATATAATATTATGTACTCCTGGCTCCTGCTATAACAACCTGCAGTGCTCCCCAGTCTCCCCCACAATTATTATAAGCTTTTATACATTGATGTGCAGCACACTGGGCTGAGCTGAGTGCACACAGACTGAGTCACACTGTGTGACTGCTGTGTATCGTTTTTTTCAGGCAGAGAACGGATATAGCAGAGAACGGATATATTAAATAAAAGTTAACTTAACAACAACTGCACTGGTCACTGTGGTAAACTCTGTCTGCACAATCTCTCTCTCTCTCTCTCTCTTCTAATCTATTCTAATGGAGAGGACGCCAGCCACGTCCTCTCCCTATCAATCTCAATGCACGTGTGAAAATGGCGGCGACGCGCGGCTCCTTATATAGAATCCGAGTCTCGCGAGAATCCGACAGCGTCATGATGACGTTCGGGCGCGCTCGGGTTAACCGAGCAAGGCGGGAAGATCCGAGTCGCTCGGACCCGTGAAAAAAAAAGTGAAGTTCGTGCGGGTTCGGATTCAAAGAAACCGAACCCGCTCATCTCTAGTCGGGCAGCAGTGGCCAGGAGCGGATCGAGCCACATGCGGAGGATGAAAGCCGCATGCGACTCGAGAGCCACGGGTTGGCCACCGCTGCTCTACACTTACCATTTCTCCTGTCGTCTGCTGGTAACCTGTCCCATCTCTATCACTGCACTGGGAGTTGTTGGGGACTGAACGCACTAGTGCTGTATTTCCCTGCTCTCATTGCACTTGATGAAGATGGGATAAACCACACTTGATTATGATATAGATACACTGTAATAGCGCTTTTAAGTTTTCCTTTGCTCCCATTCCCATATTTTTTTATTTAGAAATTTTCCTGATTTTTAAATTTTAATCCATTCTCTCTGTGATGCTGCAATCATTGGACATTTCTCAGTTTGGCTCCCTCTTTTTTATCCTCTTATCCATCATCCTGGGTCATTTCAAAATCCTTTTTGATGGCAGTGGCATCACAAGGGGGGTGCTGCCCAAAATGCCGGCTCCTGCTCAGGGACAGCAGCCAGGTGCTGCACTGTAACATTGGGGCCAATTCAGACCTGATCGCTAGGCTGCGTTTTCTCACAGCTTACGATCAGATCGGAACTGCGCATGTCAAGATCTGATATGAAATGGTATCTGCTTTGCTGAGCAATAACCTGTTCAATTCCTTCCCTGCACTCTCTGGCACTTTTTCTTCATTTGACCCCACAAATGAAGATAAAATAGGATTTTAATAACCTACCGGTAAATCCTTTTCTCGTAGTCCGTAGAGGATAATGGGATCCACATTAGTACCATGGGGTTTAGACAGGTCCACTAGGAGCCATTGACACTTTAAAAGTTTGAGAGTGTGGGCTGGCTCCTCCCTCTATGTCCCTCCTACCAGACTCAGTCTAGAAACAGTGCCCGAGGAGACGGACATCTTTGAGATAAGGATTTTACACAGATAGTGGCGAGATTCGCACCAGCTCACACACAAGGCAAACCAAGCTAACTAGCTTGAAACATCAGCAATGGCTGAACAATGGCCCTCATTCCGAGTTGATCGCTAGCTGCTTTCGTTCGCAGCGCGGCGATTAGGCAAAAAATCTGCATTTCTGCGCATGCGTATGGGCCGCAGTGCGCACACGCGAAGTACTTTCACACTAAACTACGCAGTTTTACACAAGGTCTAGCGGCGCTTTTCAGTCGCACTGCTGTTCGGTGAGTGATTGACAGGAAAGGTGTGTTTCTAGGAGGTAACTGACCGTTTTCCGGGATTGTGCTAAAAAACGCAGGCATGTCAGATGAAAACGCAGGCGTGCCTGGGGAAACGGGGGAGTGGCTGGCCGAACGCCGGGCGTGTTTGTGACGTCAAAGCAGGAACCAAACTGTCTGCAGTGATCGCAAGGTAGGAGTAGGTCTGGAGCTACTCAGAAACTGCATGAAAAGATTTACGAGCAGTTCTGCTATCCTTTTGCTCGCACTTCTGCTAAGCTAAGATACACTCCCAGAGGGCGGCGGCTTAGCGTTTGCACTGCTGCTAAAAGCAGCTAGCAAAAGATCAACTCGGAATGAGGGCCAATATTACTTACCAAGTAACAAAACAGTACTTACCCAAGAACTAAGCAGTACTGAACTAAGGTGGTCATTCCGAGTTGATCGCTCGCTAGCAGTTTTTAGCAGCCGTGCAAACGCTATGCCGCCTCCCACTGGGAGTGTATTTTAGCTTAGCAGAAGTGCGAATGAAAGGATCTCAGTGCGGCAGCATAATTATTTTGTGTAGTTTTAGAGTAGCTCAATACCTACTCAGCGCTTGTGATGACTGTAGACTGTTTAGTTCCTGTTTTGACGTCACAAACACGCCCTGCATTCGGCCAGCCACGCCTGCGTTTTTCCTGGCACGCCTACGTTTTTTCAAACACTCCCTGAAAACGGTCAGTTGACACCCAGAAACGCCCACTTCATGTCAATCACTCTGCGGCCAGCAGTGCGACTGAAAAGCTTTGCTAGACCCTGTGTGAAACTACATAGTTCGTTGTAATATTACTTCGCGTGTGCGCATTGCGTAGCATACGCATGCGCAGAAGTGCTGTTTTTTTGCCTCATCGCTGCACAGCAAACAAATGCAATCAACTCGGAATGACCGCCTAAGTAACCACTGCAGGATCACGAAGCGCTGGGCGGACGCCCAGCATCCTCTACGGACTACGAGAAAAGGATTTACCGGTAGGTAATTAAAATCCTATATTCTCTTACGTCCTAAAAGATTTTGGGGTCCACATTAGTACCATGGGGATGTACCAAAGCTCCCAGAACAGGAGGGAGAGCGCGGAGGCTCCTGCAGAACTGATTGACCAAACTTGAGGTCCTCAGGGGCCAAAGTATCGAACTTGTAGAACTTTGCAAACGTGTTCGACCCAGACCAAGTAGCCGCTCGGCAAAGCTGTAAAGCCGAGACACAGTGGCCCAGGAAGAACCCACCTTACGAGTAGAGTGGGCCTTAACAGACGTAGGACACGGCAATCCTGCCGTAGAATACGCATGCTGGATAGTAAACCTGATCCAGCGAGAGATTGTCTGCTTAGAAGCAGGACACCTAAGATTCTTGGGATCATACAGGACAAACAGAGAGTCCGATTTTCTGTGACGAGCAGTCCTCATAACATAGATTTTCAGAGCCCTTACAAAATCCAAGGACTTTGATGAAACTAAGGAGTCAGTAGCAACTGGCACCACAATAGGTTGGTTTATATGAAATGCCGACACAACCTTCGGAAGGACCTGCGGACGTGTCCGGAGCTCAGCTCTATCTTCATTGAAGATCAAGTATGTGCTTTCACATGACAAAGTCCCCAACTCCGACACACATCTAGCAGAAGCCAAGGCCAACAAAGTGACAGCTTTCCATGTGAGAAACTTGATCTCAACCTCCTGTAGAGGCTCAAACCAGTCTGACTGAAGGAACTGCAACACCACGTTAAGATTCCAGGGCGCCGTAGGCGGCACAAAGGGAGGCTGGATGTGCAGAACTCCCTTCAAAAAGGTTTGAACCTCAGGGAGGGCAGCCAACTGTTTCTGGAAGAAAATGTATAGGGGCGAAATCTGGACCTTTATGGAACCTAATATACCTGCTTGGAGGAAGAGGAGAAATTGTCCAAGTATAAACTCCACCTTAGGAAACTTCTTGGATTCACACCAATACACATATTTTTTCCAAATGCGATGGTAATGCTTTGACGTTACTCCTTTCCTAGCCTGTATCAGGGTAGGAATAACCTTGTTCGGAATGCCCTTCCGAGCTAATATCTGGCGTTCAGCCTCCATGCCGTCAAACGTAGCCGCAGTAAGTCTTGATAAGCGAACGGCCCCTGCTGTAGCAGGTCCTACCGAAGAGGAAGAGGCCTCGGCTCTTCTAGCAGTAGATCCAGAAGATCTGCGTACCAAGCCCTTCTTGGCCAGTCCGGAGCAATGAGGATTGCCTAAACTCTTGTTCTCCTTATGAGTTTTAGAACCCTTGGAATGAGTGGAAGTGGAGGAAACATGTATAACTACTGGAACACCCAGAGTCAGTGGCGCACGCAGGGGGGTTTTTCTGAGTACCCAGAAACCCCCCTTGATGGACCAAATGTGTTTTTCAGAGATGGAGAGACAGCTTTGTCTCCATCTCTGCACTCACCGCGGGACACCTGTGGGTGTGATCAGAGCTGCTGTGCTGCTCCCTCTCGCTGCTCCTTGTGAGCCTGAATGTGGCAGAGATCATGCTGCCATTGCTGTACAGCACCTGCCTTCTGGCTGTACCGTGCACTTTAATCTAGAGTATCCACCGAATGTGTAGTGTGTGGACAGGAAACGGGGGAGAGAGCAGCAGCCTGCACACACTTCTCTATTTCTCCGGCTTCCTTTCGGTGCAAGGCATATGGGCAACTTTCTGTGTGAGTAGTGAATGATTACAGGGGGATATAATTATGTTCAGAGGGGTGTACATACAGGTGTGCAGGGGGTGCTTATGTAAATACTGTGTAAGTGTGACCAGGGCTGTGACTGAGGGCAGGGGTGGGGGCAGGGCTGTAACTGTGCAGTGGGTGTACATACATGTGGGCAGGGGTTTTCATACATGTTGACAGTGCTGTAACTGTGCAGGGGGTGTACATACATGTGGGCAGGGGTGTTCATACATGTGGACAGTGCTGTAACTGTGCAGGGGTGTACATACATGTGGGTAGGGGTGTTCATACATGTGGACAGTGCTGTAACTGCAGGGGTGTACATACATGTGGGCAGGGTTGTTCATACATGTGGACAGTGCTGTAACTGTGCAGGGGTGTACATACATGTGGGCAGGGGTATTCATACATGTGGACAGTACTGTAACTGTGCAGGGGGTGTACATACATGTGGGCAGGGGTGTTCATATATGTGGACAGTGCTGTAACTGTGCAGGGGTGTACATACATGTGGGCAGGGCTGTAACTGCAGGGGTGTACATATATGTGGACAACGCTGTAACTGTGCTGTAACTGGGTGCATAGGGGGTGTTCATACATGTGGGCAGGGCTGTAACTGTGTGCATAGGGGGTGTACATACATGTGGGCAGGGCTGTAACTGTGCAGGGGTGTACATACATGTGGGCAGGGCTGTAACTATGTGCATAGGGGGTGTTCATACATGTGGGCAGGGCTGTAACTGTGCAGGGGTGTACATACATGTGGACAGTGCTGTAACTGTGTGCAGGGGGATGTATGTACATACAGTACTGTATATGTGTGACCAGGGCTGTCACTGAGTGCAGGGTGATGCACATACTTGTGTGGGTAGGGCTGTGACTGAGTGCAGCAGGGTTATGTATGTGTGTGCGCATGTCTATCTGTCTATCACAGATATATGTACATTAGGGGTTCAGTATGATTTACCGGCGGACGGGATGCTGGCTGTCAATATCCCGACAGCGGCATCCCGCCAGACTGCAGGCAGCGGGGCGAGTGTACAGTCCCCTTGCCGGCTCGCTGTGCTCATTACGCTGCAGGATCAGTGGCTTGCTACGCTCGCCACAGCATCTGTTACCGCTCTGTGTGTTGTGGAGTGGGAATAGTCCTATTGCGCCAGGATTCCGGCTGGCGGCATTGTTGGTTGTCGGGATTCCGGTATCGGTATTCTGACCACCGGGATCCCGACAGCCATCATATTAAATGTATTCCAATATTAGATAGATAAAATATGTACGGAAACCCCCTCCTATAAATCCTGCGTTTGCCCCTGCACAGCAGATCGTCCAGATATGGAATTATGTTCACCCCCCTGTCTGCGGAGGAGAACCATCATTTCCGTCATCACCTTGGTGAAAACCCTCGGTGTTGTGGAGAGGCCGAATGACAGGGCCTGGAAGTGAAAATGACAGTCCAACAGTGCGAATCAGAGATAAGCTTGATGCGGCTGCCAAATCGGAATGTAGAGGTACGCATCCTTGAAATCCAGGGATACCAGGAATTACCCCTCCTCCAGACCTGATATCACCGCCCTTAGAGACTCCATTTTGAACTTGAACTCCCTCAGAAAGGGGTTTAGTTATTTTAAGTTCAGAATGGGCCTGACCGAACCATCCGGTTTCGGTACCACAAAAAGTTTTGAATAGTAACCTTTGTTTTGCATCTGGGGAGGAACTGGTACAATAACCTGTGCCTCCACCAACTTCTGGATGGCTCCCTGTAGGGTAGCCCTGTCTGACGGCAAAGCTGGCAAGCCTGATTTGAAGAACCGGTGAGGAGGGAGATCCTGAAATTCCAGCCGGTACCCCTGGGACACAATGGGGTATATTTACTAAGCTCCCGATTTTGACCGAGATGCCGTTTTTTCTTCAAAGTGTCATCTCGGTTAATCTCGGTCATTTACTAAACACTAATCACGGCAGTGATGAGGGCATTCGTAATTTTTTGCAAGTTCAGGTAAAAAATTACGAATGAATACACCATCGGTCAAAACGCGGCTGTTTAAGTATGAATCTCGGTCATTTACTAAGAAGTGCAAAGCCAAAAAAGAACAAACACTGCCGTGAAAAATTACAACTCGTAAAAAAGTGCTAAAAAAAAACAGACCTTTTTTTTTTATTCGTGATTGGATAGGCATGCACGGATCCATGAGATCCGTGCATGTATATCAGTGGGAAGGGGTGGGAAAGTGCTTATTTTTTCAAAAAAAATTGCGTGGGGTCCCCCCTCCTAAGCATAACCAGCCTCGGGCTCTTTGAGCCGATCCTGGTTGCAGAAATATGGTGAAAAAAATGACAGGGGTTCCCCCATATTTAAGCAACCAGCATCGGGCTCTGCGCCTGGTCCTGGTCCCAAAAATACGGGGGACAAAAAGAGTAGGGGTCCCCCATATTTTTAAAACCAGCACCGGGCTCCACTAGCTGGACAGATAATGCCACAGCCGGGGGTCACTTTTATACAGCGCCCTGCGGCCGTGGCATCAAAAATCCAACTAGTCACCCCTGGCCGGGGTACCCTGGGGGAGTGGGAACCCCTTCAATCAAGGGGTCCCCCCCCCCCCAGCCACCCAAGGGCCAGGGGTGAAGCCCGAGGCTGTCCCCCCCCATCCAATGGGCTGCGGATGGGAGGGCTGATAGCCTTTGTTGTAAAATAAAAGATATTGTTTTTAGTAGCAGTACTACAAGTCCCAGCAAGCCTCCCCCGCATGCTGGTACTTGGAGAACCACAAGTACCAGCATGCGGCGGAAAAACGGGCCCGCTGGTACCTGTAGTACTACCACTAAAAAAATACCCAAAAAAACACAAGACACACACACCGTGAAAGTATAATTTTATTACATACATACACACATACATACATACATACTTACCTTATGTTCCCACGCAGGTCGGTCCTCTTCTCCAGTAGAATCCAAGGGGTACCTGTTGAAGAAATTCTACTCACCAGATCCAGTGGTCCAGGCTCCTCGGCAAATCCAGGGTTAATCCACGTACTTGAATAAAACAAAAAAACGGTTGCCCGACCACGAACTGAAAGGTGACCCATGTTTGCACATGGGTCACCTTCCCACGAATGCCAGAAACCCACTTTGCCTTCTGGCTAAGTGGGTTTCTTCAGCCAATCAGGGAGTGCCACGTTGTAGCACTCTACTGATCAGCTGTGTGCTCCTGTCCTCACTGACAGGCGGCACACGGCAGTGTTACAATGTAGCGCCTATGCGCTACATTGTAACCAATGATGTGAACTTTGTGCCCTGCGGTTGACCTAAAGTGACGTCACCGCTGAGCAGAAAGTTCCCATCATTGGTTACAATGTAGCGCATAGGCGCTACATTGTAACACTGCCGCGTGCTGCCTGTCAGTGAAGACAGGAGCACACAGCTGATCAGGAGAGTGCTACAACGTGGCACTCCCTGATTGGCTGAAGAAACCCACTTAGCCAGAAGGCAAAGTGGGTTTCTGGCATTCGTGGGAAGGTGACCCATGTGCAAACATGGGTCACCTTTCAGTTCGTGGTCGGGCAACCGTTTTTTTGTTTTATTCAAGTACGTGGATTAACCCTGGATTTGCCGAGGAGCCTGGACCACTGGATCTGGTGAGTAGAATTTCTTCAACAGGTACCCCTTGGATTCTACTGGAGAAGAGGACCGACCTGCGTGGGAACATAAGGTAAGTATGTATGTATGTATGTGTGTATGTATGTAATAAAATTATACTTTCACGGTGTGTGTGTCTTGTGTTTTTTTGGGTATTTTTTTAGTGGTAGTACTACAGGTACCAGCGGGCCCGTTTTTCCGCCGCATGCTGCTACTTGTGGTTCTCCAAGTACCAGCATGCGGGGGAGGCTTGCTGGGACTTGTAGTACTGCTACTAAAAACAATATCTTTTATTTTACAACAAAGGCTATCAGCCCTCCCATCCGCAGCCCATTGGATGGGGGGGGACAGCCTCGGGCTTCACCCCTGGCCCTTGGGTGGCTGGGGGGGGGGGACCCCTTGATTGAAGGGGTTCCCACTCCCCCAGGGTACCCCGGCCAGGGGTGACTAGTTGGATTTTTGATGCCACGGCCGCAGGGCGCTGTATAAAAGTGACCCCCGGCTGTGGCATTATCTGTCCAGCTAGTGGAGCCCGGTGCTGGTTTTAAAAATACGGGGGACCCCTACTCTTTTTGTCCCCCGTATTTTTGGGACCAGGACCAGGCGCAGAGCCCGATGCTGGTTGCTTAAATATGGGGGAACCCCTGTCATTTTTTTTACCATATTTCTGCAACCAGGATCGGCTCAAAGAGCCCGAGGCTGGTTATGCTTAGGAGGGGGGACCCCACGCATTTTTTTTTGGGATTTTACATTGTTTAATTAAAAAAAAAAAAAAAAAAGAACCCCAGCACGGATCACACAGATCCGGCCGAGATTGATTGTTAAAAAAAACGGCAGTGTTTTGCTAATCACTGCCGTAAAATTAGGTAAAAAAAAACGAATGACATCGACATCGGAAGAAAAGAAAAACCCGAATACGACAGCTTAGTAAATCCATCGTAATAAATTCAAAAAGTTGCAGTTTTACACTGTCGATGTCATTCGTGATTGAACTTTGACCTATTTTCGGAAATTACGAATGTTAGTAAATGTACCCCAATATCTTGTACCCAGGGATCTAGGCCTACAACCCCCTGGTACCATTAGAGATAGCTGGAGTTGCTCTAGAGGGGCTGCTCTTCACTGACAGCGTTTCTGCAGGCAAGAAAATGGTGCTGAACGCTGCTGGGTCCGCTCTGAGGAGAAGCTCCGCCCCCTTAATGGCGCTGTCTTCCCGCTCTTCTGGAGATTATACTTGCCTGTGGAATTTTGCTGCCAGCGATCCTGGGACCCTGACAGGTTGAGAGGTCAGTGTAGGGTGTAGGCGCTGGCTCAGGGCGCCCCTCACAGCGCCGCACTATGTACCGCTGATCCCAGGAGCACAGTTAGTACTGCGCTCCATACCCTGTTGCCGCCATCTTCACACTGGCTCCCCGCTTGCTAGAGGGCCGGTGACTGACTATCCACCGATCTTCTGGCTCTGTAAGGGGATGGCGGCACGCTGCCGGGGTGAGCGATCCCCTGTCAGCGGAGATAGTGGCTCAGACCCCGCAGGGCGGACACTCCCCCCCCCCCTTAGTCCCTCGAGGCAGGGAGGCTGTTGCCAGCAGCCTCCCTGTAAAATAATAAACTCTAACAATAAACTTTCACTAAAGAAGCTCTGTAGAGCTTCCCTAGCTGTGACCGGCTCCTCTGGGCACGTTTTCTAAACTGAGTCTGGTAGGAGGGGCATAGAGGGAGGAACCAGCCCACACTCTCAAACGCTTAAAGTGCCAATGGCTCCTAGTGGACCCGGCTTTACCCCATGGTACTAATGTGGACCCCAGCATCCTCTAGGATGTAAGAGAAAGTTTCTTAACCCACTGCTTCTCCAACTCTATTTGCTGTCTCCTGTGGTCATACAAACCTTAATTGAAATCTGTATTTTTTCTCTCTTGTTCTCTCTCACACACACGCACACATGACACAGGCACACACATGACACGCATTATGTCAAGTCTGAGTTTGTAGTATACCTGGAAATAGGGCCGCTGGGCAGTACTAGCTTACACTAGAGTGAATGAGACTAGGAGGTTAAATTATATTTCTCCCCATTTGGTACCATTTTATGCAATATCTGAGAAGAGAGTAAATCTAGGTTTAACTTAGTATGATACCTGACTGTGGTAGCTATACTTAACAACCTAGTGCAATGAGTGCTATGAGAACTGAATGTAAACATACTACAGTATGACATGTATCTGCAATGGCAGCTGTAAAACCTTTGTCAGTAGCAGCTCTAACACAGATAGTATGTGATGAAGGAGACTGCATCCAGGAGACACGACATGTTTTACGCATACGCCGGATATGCAGCTGAGTAGAGTGCTGCATAGTGGAGGGCGCCCTGGCTCGGCTGCATCAGCAACATGCGTAAAAACATCCCTACCTGATATGCCCCCTTCCTGCGCAGCACCTGCCCAGGCAGTGATGTTAGCGCCACCGTGTCAGGCATCTTAACCCTCTACAGTTCTGTGAAGAAATGCACAATAATGGTGGGCATAATGTGTAAGGGCCGCAACAACAGTGGGAATAATGTGTAAGGGGCACTACAACTGTGGGCATAATGTGTATGAGGCACTACTACTGTGAGCATAATGTGTAAGGGGCACTACAATAGTGGGCATAATGTGTAAGGGGCACTTCAACTGTGGGCATACTGTGTATGGGGCACTACTACTGTGGGCATATTGTGTAAGGGGCCCTACAACTGTTGGCATAATGTGTATGGGGCACTACTACTGTGGGTGGTGTTCACACTAGGCTGTATTAGCAGGGCGTCGCAACCTGCCCGATTTTTAAAGGGCAAAATGCACCCTGCCCCTTTAGCAGCACCCTGCTAAAACAGCCTTCCCCATTCTGTGCAGCCGCCGAGTGAATAGATGCCAATAGGTAGAGCTTGGGGGAAGCACAGCACCTCCGTAGGTGCTGGGCACGCCCCAATCAATGACGACACAGGGCTCTTAGTCCCTGTTGAGCCCCTAAGCTTCAGCCTAGTCAGCCTAATGGATAATACAGCCATGTTTGTATCATCAGACTCACATACACACACAGTATATACATTTAAACCATGGCTTCCTGACAAAAAAAAATATTTGTTTTTGTAAAAGTCAAATTCCTATTACAACCTAGCTAGCAATGCAAAATGTTGCTTCTAACTAGTGATGAGCGGGTTCGGATCCTCGGGATCCGAACCCGCCCGAACTTCACATTTTTTTACACGGGTCCGAGCGACTCGGATCCTCCCGCCTTGCTCGGTTAACCCGAGCGCGCCCGAACGTCATCATCCCGCTGTCGGATTCTCGCGAGACTCGGATTCTATATAAGGAGCCGCGCGTCGCCGCCATTTTCACACGTGCATTGAGATTGATAGGGAGAGGACGTGGCTGGCGTCCTCTCCGTTATAGTAGAACACAGAGTGACTTAGTTAGTTATAATTGTGGGGAGTATTGGGGACGGGGAGCAGCTGTTAGGGAGTACAGTGCAGGGTTTTGATTATACCACCAGTGAGTTTAATCCTTTGTTTCTCTGCCTGAAAAAAACGCTCCACCATATCTGTGCTCACTCAGTGTGCTGCACTGCTGCATGATATATCTGTGCTGAGTGCACTGCTCTGCTCACACTGCCTAATTGTGGGGACTGGGGAGCAGTTATAGCAGGAGTACAGTGCACAGTTTGCTGACAGTGACCACCAGTCCAGTATACGTTTGTCTGCCTGAAAAACACTCCTGTGTTTTTTTTTTTCTTCATACTAGTTTAGCAGTCTGCTGACAGTGTCCACCAGGTCCGTTATACAGTATATTATATATATAAGCAGCAGTACGGTAGGCCACGGCTGTACCTACCTCTGTGTCGTCAGTGCACTCGTCGTCCATAAGTAATATAATACTATACTATCCATCCATCTACATTGTATACCTGTGGTGTGTTTTTTTTTCTTCATACTAGTTTAGCAGTCTGCTGACAGTGTCCACCAGCTCCGTTATACAGTATATTATATATATAAGCAGTACGGTAGCCACGGCTGTACCTACCTCTGTGTCGTCAGTGCACTCGTCGTCCATAAGTAATATAATACTATACTATCCATCCATCTACATTGTATACCTACCTGTGGTGGGTTTTTTTTTCTTCATACTAGTTTAGCAGTCTGCTGACAGTGTCTACCAGGTCCGTTATATACAGTATATTATATATATAAACAGTACGGTAGGCCACGGCTGTACCTACCTCTGTGTCATCAGTGCACTCGTCGTCCATAAGTAATATATAATACTATACTATCCATCCATCTACATTGTATACCAGTGGTGGTTTTTTTTTCATCATACTAGTTTAGCAGTCTGCTGACAGTGTCCACCAGGTCAGTTATACAGTATATTATATATATAAGCAGTACGGTAGGCCACGGCTGTACCTACCTCTGTGTCGTCAGTGCACTCGTCGTCCATAAGTAATATAATACTATACTATCCATCCATCTACATTGTATACCTGTGGTGGTTTTTTTTCTTCATACTAGTTTAGCAGTCTGCTGACAGTGTCCACCAGGTCCGTTATATACAGTATATATTTTATATATATATATATATATATATATATATATATAAGCAGTATGGTAGGCCACGGCTGTACCTACCTCTGTGTCGTCAGTGCACTCGTCGTCCATAAGTAATATAATACTATACTATCCATCCATCTACATTGTATACCTACCTGTGGTGGTTTTTTTTTTCTTCATACTAGTTTAGCAGTCTGCTGACAGTGTCCACCAGGTCCGTTATATACAGTATATTATATATATAAGCAGTACGGTAGGCCACGGCTGTACCTACCTCTGTGTCGTCAGTGCACTCGTCGTCCATAAGTAATATAATACTATACTATTCATTCATCTACATTGTATACCTGTGGTGTTTTTTTTTTCTTCATACTAGTTTAGCAGTCTGCTGACAGTGTCCACCAGGTCCGTTATATACAGTATATATATATATATATATAAGCAGTACGGTAGGCCACGGCTGTACCTACCTCTGTGTCGTCAGTGCACTCGTCGTCCATAAGTCATATATAATACTATACTATCCATCCATCTACATTGTATACCTGTCGTGTTTTTTTTCTTCTTCATACTAGTTTAGCAGTCTGCTGACAGTGTCCACCAGGTCCGTTATACAGTATATTATATATATAAGCAGTACGGTAGGCCACGGCTGTACCTACCTCTGTGTCGTCAGTGCACTCGTCGTCCATAAGTAATATAATACTATACTATCCATCCATCTACATTGTATACCTGTGGTGGCTTTTAGTTGTGCGCATTAAAATATGGAGAACAAAAATGTGGAGGTTAAAAAAATAGGGAAAGATCAAGATCCACTTCCACCTCGTGCTGAAGCTGCTGCCACTAGTCATGGCCGAGACGATGAAATGCCATCAACGTCGTCTGCCAAGGCCGATGCCCAATGTCATAGTACAGAGCATGTAAAATCCAAAACACAAAAGATCAGTAAAAAAATGACCCAAAAATCAAAATTAAATGCGTCTGAGGAGAAGCGTAAACTTGCCAATATGCCATTTATGACACGGAGTGGCAAGGAACGGCTGAGGCCCTGGCCTATGTTCATGGCTAGTGGTTCAGCTTCACATGAGGATGGAAGCACTCATCCTCTTGCTAGAAAAAAGAAAAGACTTGCGGCAAAAGCACAGCAAAGAACTGTGCGTTCTTCGAAATCCCAAATCCCAAAGGAGAGTCCAATTGTGTCGGTTGCGATGCCTGACCTTCCCAACACTGGACAGGAAGAGCTTGCGCCTTCCACCATTTGCACGCCCCCTGCAAGTGCTGGAAGGAGCACCCGCAGTCCAGTTCCTGATAGTCAAATTGAAGATGTCACTGTTGAAGTACACCAGGATGAGGATATGGGTGTTGCTGGCGCTGGGGAGGAAATTGACCAGGAGGATTCTGATGGTGAGGTGGTTTGTTTAAGTCAGGCACCCGGGGAGACACCTGTTGTCCGTGGGACGAATATGGCCATTGACATGCCTGGTCAAAATACAAAAAAAATCAGCTCTTCAGTGTGGAATTATTTCAACAGAAATGCGGACAACTGGTGTCAAGCCGTGTGTTGCCTTTGTCAAGCTGTAATAAGTAGGGGTAAGGACGTTAACCACCTCGGAACATCCTCCCTTATACGTCACCTGCAGCGCATTCATAATAAGTCAGTGACAAGTTCAAAAACTTTGGGCGACAGCGAAAGCAGTCCACTGACCAGTAAATCCCTTCCTCTTGTAACCAAGCTCGCGCAAACCACACCACCAACTCCCTCAGTGTCAATTTCCTCCTTACCCAGGAAAGCCAATAGTCCTGCAGGCCATGTCACTGGCAAGTCTGACGAGTCCTCTCCTGCCTGGGATTCCTCCGATGCATCCTTGAGTGTAACGCCTACTGCTGCTGGCGCTGCTTTTGTTGCTGCTGGGAGTCGATCGTCATCCCAGAGGGGAAGTCGGAAGACCACTTGTACTACTTCCAGTAAGCAATTGATTGTCCAACAGTCCTTTGCGAGGAAGATGAAATATCACAGCAGTCATCCTGTTGCAAAGCGGATAACTGAGGCCTTGACAACTATGTTGGTATTAGACGTGCGTCCAGTATCCGCCGTTAGTTCACAGGGAACTAGACAATTGCTTGAGGTAGTGTGCCCCCGTTACCAAATACCATCTAGGTTCCACTTCTCTAGGCAGGCGATACCGAGAATGTACACGGACGTCAGAAAAAGACTCACCAGTGTCCTAAAAAATGCAGTTGTACCCAATATCCACTTAACCACGGACATGTGGACAAGTGGAGCAGGGCAGACTCAGGACTACATGACTGTGACAGCCCACTGGGTAGATGTATTGCCTCCCGCTGCAAGAACAGCAGCGGCGGCACCAGTAGCAGCTTCTCGCAAACGCCAACTCGATCCTAGGCAGGCTACGCTTTGTATCACCGCTTTCCAGAATACGCACACAGCTGAAAACCTCTTACGGCAACTGAGGAAGATCATCGCAGAATGGCTTACCCCAATTGGACTCTCCTGGGGATTTGTGGCATCGGACAACGCCAGCAATATTGTGCGTGCATTACATCTGGGCAAATTCCAGCACGTCCCATGTTTTGCACATACCTTGAATTTGGTGGTGCAGAATTATTTAAAAAACGAGAGGGGCGTGCAAGAGATGCTGTCGGTGGCCAGAAGAATTGCGGGCCACTTTCGGCATACAGGCACCGCGTACAGAAGACTGGAGCACCACCAAAAACACCTGAACCTGCCCTGCCATCATCTGAAGCAAGAGGTGGTAACGAGGTGGAATTCAACCCTCTATATGCTTCAGAGGATGGAGGAGCAGCAAAAGGCCATTCAAGCCTATACATCTGGCCACGATATAGGCAAAGGAGGTGGAATGCACCTGTCTCAAGCGCAGTGGAGAATGATTTCAACGTTGTGCAAGGTTCTGCAACCTTTTGAACTTGCCACACGTGAAGTCAGTTCAGACACTGCCAGCCTGAGTCAGGTCATTCCCCTCATCAGGCTTTTGTAGAAGAAGCTGGAGGCATTGAAGGAGGAGCTAAAACAGAGCGATTCCGCTAGGCATGTGGGACTTGTGGATGGAGCCCTTCATTCGCTTAACCAGGATTCACGTGTGGTCAATCTGTTGAAATCAGAGCACTACATTTTGGCCACCGTGCTCGATCCTAGATTTAAAACCTACGTTGGATCTCTCTTTCCGGCAGACACAAGAACTGCTGGTGAGATAATTGTCAAGTCAAGCGGAACGCGACCCGTCAACATCTCCTCCTTCACATTCTCCCGCAACTGGGGGTGCGAGGAAAAGGCTACGAATTCCGAGCCCACCCGCTGGCGGTGATGCAGGGCAGTCTGGAGCGACTGCTGATGCTGACATCTGGTCCGGACTGAAGGACCTGCCAACAATTACTGACATGTCGTCTACTGTCACTGCATATGATTCTCTCACCATTGAAAGAATGGTGGAGGATTATATGAGTGACCGCATCCAAGTAGGCACGTCAGACAGTCCGTACGTATACTGGCAGGAAAAAGAGGCAATTTGGAGGCCCTTGCACAAACTGGCTTTATTCTACCTAAGTTGCCCTCCCTCCAGTGTGTACTCCGAAAGAGTGTTTAGTGCCGCCGCTCACCTTGTCAGCAATCGGCGTACGAGGTTACTTCCAGAAAATGTGGAGAAGATGATGTTCATTAAAATGAATTATAATCAATTCCTCCATGGAGACATTCACCAGCAGCAATTGCCTCCAGAAAGTACACGGGGACCTGAGATGGTGGATTCCAGTGGGGACGAATTAATAATCTGTGAGGAGGGGGATGTACACAGTGAAAGGGGTGATGAATCGGACGATGATGATGAGGTGGACATCTTGCCTCTGTAGAGCCAGTTTGTGCAAGGAGAGATTTATTGCTTCTTTTTTGGTGGGGGCCCAAACCAACCAGTCATTTCAGTCACAGTCATGTGGCAGACCCTGTCGCTGAAATGATGGGTTCGTTAAACTGTGCATGTCCTGTTTTTACAACATAAGGGTGGGTGGGAGGGCCCAAGGACAATTCCATCTTGCACCTCTTTTTTCTTTCATTTTTCTTTGCGTCATGTGCTGTTTGGGGAGTGTTTTTTGGAAGGGCCATCTTGCGTGACACTGCAGTGCCACTCCTAGATGGGCCAGGTGTTTGTGTCGGCCACTAGGGTCGCTTAGCTTAGTCGTCACACAGCTACCTCATTGCGCCACTTTTTTTCTTTGCGTCATGTGCTGTTTGGGGAGTATTTTTTGGAAGGGCCATCCTGCCTGACACTGCAGTGCCACTCCTAGATGGGCCAGGTGTTTGTGTCGGCCACTAGGGTCGCTTAGCTTAGTCGTCACACAGCTACCTCATTGCGCCTCTTTTTTTCTTTGCGTCATGTGCTGTTTGGGGAGTATTTTTTGGAAGGGCCATCCTGCGTGACACTGCAGTGCCACTCCTAGATGGGCCAGGTGTTTGTGTCGGCCACTAGGGTCGCTTAGCTTAGTCGTCACACAGCTACCTCATTGCGCCTCTTTTTTTCTTTGCGTCATGTGCTGTTTGGGGAGTATTTTTTGGAAGGGCCATCCTGTGTGACACTGCAGTGCCACTCCTAGATGGGCCAGGTGTTTGTGTCGGCCACTTGTGTCGCTTAGCTTAGCCATCCAGCGACCTCGGTGCAAATTTTAGGACTAAAAATAATATTGTGAGGTGTGAGGTGTTCAGAATAGACTGGAAATGAGTGTAAATTATGGTTATTGAGGTTAATAATACTATGGGATCAAAATGACCCCCATATTCTATGATTTAAGCTGTTTTTTAGGGTTTTTTGAAAAAAACACCCGAATCCAAAACACAACCGAATCCGACAAAAAAAATTCGGTGAGGTTTTGCCAAAACGCGTTCGAACCCAAAACACGGCCGCGGAACCGAACCCAAAACCAAAACACAAAACCCGAAAAATTTCCGGTGCACATCACTAAATTCTAACTGTCATTTTTACTAGAGATGTGCACGTAGCCTCATGTTCTGGTTTTGGTTAAACCATCCTCAGTATTTTGGTATAGTTTATCGGCTTTGTCAAAACCATCCTCAAGTGTTTTGGCTCAGATTTGGTTTTGGATCTCTTGAATATTCAGTATAAAAACAGCTAAAATCATGTCATTTGGACCTATTTTTGTTCCTACAATATTATTAACATCAACAACATTAATTTCCAGGCATTTGTGACCACACTCTCCTTTGAAATGACACCTGGAATCACGAAGTAGGGACTTATAAGCAATCCAAATCCAAGATTCTGATTTTAAATCCGAGTTCTGAACCGAGGGAAGCTCCAAATCAGGACTCGGATTAACTTTAGGGGGTCATTCCAAGTTGATCGCTAGCTGAAAATGTTTGCTGCGCAGCGATGAAGAAAAAAAAGGCACTTCTGCGCATGCGTATGCGCGATGTACTTTCACAACGGCCGTTGTACTTTCACACAAGGTCTAGCGAAGCTTTTCAGTCGCACTGCTGGCCACAGAGTGATTGACATGAAGTGGGCGTTTCTGGGTGTCAACTGACCGTTTTCAGGGAGTGTGCGGAAAAAACGCAGGCGTGCCAGGAAAAACGCAGGCGTTGCTGGACGAACGCGGCGTGTTAGTGATGTCAAAACAGGAACTGAACAGTCTGAAGTGATCGCAAGCGCTGAGTAGATCTGGAGCTGCTCTAAAACTGCACCATTTTTTTTTGTAGCCGCTCTGCGATCCTTTCGTTCGCACTTCTGCTAAGCTAAGATACACTCCCAGGGGGCGGCGGCTTAGCGTTTGCACGACTGCTAAAAGTAGCTAGCGAGCGATCAACTCGGAAAGACCCCCTTAATCCCTTAAACAGATCCAATCCAGGACTCTGTTTGACTCAGATCCCCTAAATTTGGGAGAGTTCAGATTTCCAAATCCCTGAACCGCACAGCTCTACATTTTATACTGGCTGTGTTTGAACAAGTACAGGAGCTGATTGGTACTTTCACTCCAAGCTTTGATAAATCTCCCCCAATAACTTTCAAATCTACAAATTTAACCTCTCACATCTTTAGCACTACATGGATCAACAGAACACTCCCATCGCTTTATTCCTCCGAAATACGGGAAAGACAGAAAAATACATAGAAACTTTTACAGCTCCTTGGTACATATGGCAAGGCTCAAATAACACATTCCCTTCAGGTCAAATTAAAGTAGGTGAAGAATATATAAGATCAATCTGGAAAATGGATACACGAATAGCTGTGAAACGTATATTATATGCCATGTCGTTGGTTTTGGGCTTTTGTTTAATAGAAATTAAAATGGAAAGAAGTTAACCCATAAATGGGTTAAACTGATTTTTTTTATTTTTTTTGCAATTATCCCCTAACAATAATAAACAAGATTTTCTCATTACTGGAGACAGCGGATTCTGAAACAGGTTTAAGAGAAGGAAATAGCAGATTATGGTATTGCCACCTTTTACTCACAGTTTTACCACCTGCTGAGTTGGACTAAAAATTGTCTGAACAAGAGGATTACCACAATGGCTACTTCAATTACTTGAATATATTCTCTGATGAAATCTGATCACTCTGCTTGACATTCTTGGCGCTCACGTTCTGTGGGAAACACATTTCATTCTTTGAAAGAAAACACAGCCCAGACCAAAAAAACATAAAGCCGATATTTCTTTCTCCGTTGGCTTGGTTACGTCATGCAATATTCTCTAATATCTTAATTTGTTTGGTACACACAGGAACAAAACAGTTGTAAACGTCATTTTACACGAGAAGAGTTAGAAGAGTTTCAAAGAACTTAATAAATGAAGAGGACTAGTAAAAATAAATATAAAATGGCAAGTTATTAAAAAAATATTAGTGGAGAATGTATAATGGTTGATTTAGTTATTTTCATTGAATATTGTACTCACTTGTGTGTATATATATATATATATATATATATATATTACACATGTGGGTGTTGTAGAATGGAAAGTATTGGCTTCTTTTTGCTTTGACTCCTTAAATTATCAGGATTTTACAATAGAGTGCTATCATATGTGGTAAACTATTATTGAGGTATTTCTCTTAAATAGCTGAAATGATAAGCAAATCATTCATTTCTGTTAAAATGATCACTGAGGCATAACTAATTGTAAGCTGGAATGAGCAGGGCCCTCTTCCATCATGGGCTTTTTAAGTAGGATTGCTCATTTTCTCTGTAACGTACAGGAATTGGGCTCTCTGCCGTGGTGTCCCGATTTTGTGGTGTCAGTCTGACAGCACAGCCAGCCACCTCTGGGCATGCCTCCACTCTCCCCCGGCATGCCTGCTGTACTGCACCACTGGCTGTAAACACCTCTTATAACCCAGCCAATCGGTCAGTAGGCGCGCAAGCTGGGCAGTTGAAAGCTTAAATGGCTGTCCGTTGAGCCACAGCAGTGATCGGTGGTCCCCTCTCCCCCTACTACACTACAGGCCATTCAAACCTCCCAGTAAGAGATAAGTGAGGCCAGGTGAGCTGGGAGCAGAGACTCTGGGATCCGGTATTTCCAGCAGCTAGTGTACCAACAGCACCCTGGGACCCTCAGGTTGAGATGTCCCTAGACACTGTGACCACCTGGGTAAGTAAAGGTCTTTAGAACCTCAGGAGGAAAGGAGGGGGCATCCATATCCACCCCACAGAGCCCAGGTGAGGGGGAATGGGGTGCAGGGGCTACCCACAGTCTGCAGGGCTGGTGATGCCCATACTGTACATGCTAGCTTATGTATACTGGGCATCATGTGACTGTGCCTCTCCCGAGCTGGGACAGGAAGCTGGGTACAGGCTCAGTGTCTGATAGATGGCACTGAACATGGTATATTCACAATGGGCGGTATTCATATCATATATATCAATATATTGTGTGCATTGATGCAGGGCCTAAACTAGGGTTTATGTTACTTGGGGCAAGACAGTAATTTGGCGCGCCACCAATTTGGTGTCAGTGTTGCTAGCCTAGTAGCACCCACTAAATACCTGCACCCTCTCACTAATGCCAGGACCCCCTCGCCCCAACACCTGAACCCCTCTCCCCAATATCAGCCAATCACTGGTTGTTGTCAAGCAATGGCAGCAGCCCAGACCATGGTACATACCCCACAATTACATATTTTGGAGTATGGGTCCTGTGGGTTGGGAGGACTGTTACTGACACAAGGTGAGTGGCACCTGGAATCCCAGAAGATTAGGGGTGATTAGTGAAGGGTGCTGGGGAACAGTCTGTGCAGGGCAGAAGGGATTTGGGGTGTATGGCAGGGGCAGGATCTAGACTACAGAATACATAGTGCTGACAGGGAAAGTCCCCGCACAGAAGACATTTGACACAGTGTTGCGGTGTAACTGCCGCTCCAGCACCACTCACCGCAGCCGATACTCAGTGTCCTTACGCCCCCCACACCATCTATCTTGTGCGCCTGCTCCCCCGACCACAGCCTATACTCAGTCTCCCTGCTCCCCCGGTATCATCTATCTTGTGCCCACTCCCCCCGCCAGTAGCTTATGCTCAGTGTCCCCGGTATCCCCCCCGCCAAGCACTATATTCTCCCTTGTGCTCACTCACCCCCACAGCCTTTGTTCAGTGACAGTGCTGTTCTCACCTGTGAGCTGCGCTGTCACTGCCGCTAGATTACCACACTGCTGCTGCCTCCCCGGGCTCCACTCCTTCTCGTCTCCCGGGCAGGGCTCCCATGTGCTGCTCCCTGCAACTGTGCTCACACCCCGGCTCCTGCACACACAGTGCTCCCAGCTGTTGATGTGGTACTTCTGCTACAGCAATAATCCTCCTGCTGACGTGCCCCCTTAAAACTGACACCCGGGGGGGGTCTTTAGTATGCCGCCGGCCGGGATCCCGGCGACCAGCATACCGGCGCCGGAATCCCGGCCGCCGGCATGCCGAAACATATTCTCCCTCTTGGAGGTCTACGACCCCACTGGAGGGAGAATAAATAGCGTGGCAGGTGTAGCGAGCCCGCAAGGGGCTCATTAGCGCTCAGCCAGCTTTCGGTATGCCAGCGGTCGGGATCCTGGCGCCGGTATGCTGGACCCCGGGAGCACGTATTTTTTTATTTATTTTTATTTACTTTTTCAGCAATCAACGTGACACACTGCCGGCTCCCTGCACAGCTTTCTCTGACTAGGGGCAGAGAAAGTTGTGCCGAAGTGCAGAATCCCCAGTTAGACCTGTGATTATGCCAGCTTAAGCTGGCATACTTATCACAGGGCTCACTGCCGTATTTTTTCCCAATTTGTTTTTAGTAGATTCTGCCAGATCGCATTTCCCATTATAAGTATGGGACATGTGATCTTGATTACTAATGCTGCTTTCACATCGCAAACCCTGCTTTTGAAACGGTTCTTTAAACGGTTCTTAAAACGGGTCTGAGTTGTTAAACCCCCTTCACATCGCATGTTGTAAACAATATATTACCATTTCATTACTGTTTTGATACCTTTCACACTGAACCCGTTTCTTCCATAGAAAACAGTGGTTGGCATTTTAAATGGACTTTTCTGGCCCACACATTATTAATAATTATTAATTATTAATTAATTATTAATAATTTGGCTAGTCGTACGATGGAACCCAGCAGCTTCAAGCATCTTTACCATGTTTTTGTAGATTACTGCATCCTTCACTGTCCCAGTGATTTGTCTAGCAATTTCTTCATCCCCTCTCATCCTAAGCAGCTCCCTAACCTCCTCATCACTCCAATTTGCCATTTTAAACTGTATTCTTCTGTATAATAAAATGCTTCTTCACTCTCATGTGTTTCCTCCAGTTTATTTCCTGCTTCTGCCTGGTGACATCACGCATGGAGACAGCCTATCACCTTCTGTGGTTTGGAAATACCGTTTCTGAGCCTTTCACATTGCACAATGAAACGGGTCTGAACCGTGTAGGACCCTGCTTTTTAACCGTTTTAAAATACCAGTAATCTGTAACCAGTAAATTCAAAGTTGCCCTTTCACACCGCAGCTAGAACCGTTTTGGAAGGCTTAAAAAATGGCAATTTACCAGATTATAGCTGCGGTGTGAAAGGGGTATAAAAAAGGTTTGAAGCAGTTTTATACGAAAACTGCTCCAAAAGCCCTTTAATACATTGAGGTAATACTAAAAATGGTGTGAAAACGCCCTTTTCCACATAATTTTAGTAAAAAATAGGAATTTAATACCTACCGGTAATTCCTTTTCTCGTAGTCCGTAGTGGATACTGGGGAATAGTGTATTACCATGGGGTATAGATCGGGTCCACTGGAGCCTGGCACTTTAAGAAATGAATAGTGTGTGCTGGCTCCTCCCCTCTATGCCCCTCCTAGCAGACAGTCTAGGAAACTGTGCCCGAGGAGACAGACATACTTTGAGAGAAGGATATAACACATAAAGCGGTGAGGTAACGAACCAACACACAAACAATAAGATAGCAGAGCTAACCAGAACAAAGGAAAGCAATGCTAACTATAGAAGGATAGCAACGCTAACCAAACATGGAGCAGGGAAGCAACAGCAACCCAAACCAAAAATACTTAAAACCAGGTAAGCAGGAAAATGAAGCACTGAGGCGGGCACCCAGTATCCACTACGGACTACGAGAAAAGGAACTACCGGTAGGTATTAAATTCCTATTTTCTCTAACGTCCTAGTGGTTACTGGGGAATAATATATTACCATGGGCACATCTCAAAGCTCCCAGAACGGGTGGGAGAGTACTGAGATCCCTGTAAAACCGCCTGACCAAACTGAAGGTCATCTTTGGCCAAGGTGTCAAACCTGTAGAACTTAACAAAGGTGTTCACACCAGACCAAGTTGCTGCACGGCACAACTGTAATACCGAGAATCTCGGGCAGCTGCCCAGGAAGAACCCACGGACTTTGTGGAGTGGTCTTGAACCGAACTCGGCAGCGGCAAAGCAGCCGAAGTATAGGGTTGTTGGATAGTCAGTTTGAGCCAACGAGCAATGGACTGCTTGGAGGCAGGACAACCAATTTTCTTAGCATCATAAAGGACGAAAAGCGGGTCAGATTCCTATGACGAGCCGTCCTTTTGATGTATATCCTCAAAGCCCTTACAACATCCAGGGACTTTGGAGCAACTGAAGTGTTGGATAAGACTGGAACCACAATTGGTTTATTTTCATGAAAAGCCGATACCACTTTCGTCAAAAACTGTGGGCGAGTTCTGAGCTCCGCCCTGTCAAAGTCGAAAAATATTACAACACACACACCAAGTACAAACCACACACAGACTGCCTCCGTGCGCGTACTTGCTCTGCTGTGCGTGCACATATCCGCAATTTGCGTATGGTCGCTCCCGCGGTCATGCGCATTAGCGCGTGGTATGGGTATTTACGGTAGAGTTTGTGAACGCATGGAAAGCTATCAAAACACATTACATATTTAATCCAAATAGTGCACAATATACACATAGTATCCCTGCACCACATCAGAAAGTAACAACAGTTTGAATGGTTTCAGAACAAAGGGATTCACCTTTACATAATAGGAGGGGACAGAACAAGGTCATAAGGTGGTGTTTGGTATCCAGCTGAAGGGTATTTTAAGGGTAACATTCAGGTGTTGGTTTGAATAAGATTGCATGTTCCTGCGGATAGTTATGTGCAGGAGTAGAATATAGATACAGGTTGAGTATCCCATATCCAAATATTCAGAAATACGGAATATTCCGAAATACGGACTTTTTTGCGTGAGAGTGAGATAGTGAAACCTTTGTTTTTTGATGGCTCAATTTACACAAACTTTGTTTAATACACACAGTTATTAAAAATATTGTATTAAATGACCTTCAGGCTGTATGTATAAGGTGTATATGAAACATAAATGAATTGTGTGAATGTAGATACACTTTGTTCAATGCACAAAGTTACAAAAATTATTGGCTAAAATTAACTTCCGGCTGTGTGTATAAGGTGTATATGTAACATAAATGCATTCTGTGCTTAGATTTAGGTCCCATCACCATGATATCTCATTATGGTATGCAATTATTCCAAAATTCGGAAAAATCCGATATCCAAAATACCTCTGGTCCCAAGCATTTTGGATAAGGGATACTCAACCTGTATAAACTGTATTTACTGTACATTATGTATGCGGCAGGAATCCAGAGGAGACCACCCACAAGAGCAGTTGGGAAAGACATCGCCTACCTATTCAAACCGACCTATGACCACTCCTGTACTGTAAATGCGCATTCCTGTGTCCAGTGGACAAAGAGATTACAGTATCCATTGTATTGCTTTTGGAAGAATTGTATAAAGAGAGCCTGTTACAGGCCTGGTCAGACAAAAGACTCACAAAGTTATCTATCAGATGACCGAGGACCGGCCGGGTTGCGCAAGCTTGTCCACTCACGTATGTACCATTGAAAGTAGCCATTTACTCTGTTATATTGTATTGTATTATTTGTATTGTTACCCCCTTTGAGCAATAATACCCTGTGGTGTCGGAACCCAGCGGTTTAATTACAATCTGGTGTCGTGTCTTCATTGCCCTGCTAAGGTTTAAAGTGTATTATCATTGCATTGCATTGCTGTATAAGGTTTAAAGTGTATTATTATTGCATTGCATTGCTGTAGAAGGTTTAAAGTGTATCTCTGGGTGTGTACGCACTGTGAGTACTTTGTACCATCAGCGCGGCGTTTGTACGCTAATTCCGTACACAGCACGGGACTTTGTACGCTAATAGCGTACAAAGTACGTAGAGTGTGTATTAAGTACAGCGACCACAGCGGCTCCATGGTAAAATGTATTAAGGTGTGTTTAAGGTATAACTTGCATTCCTGCATATAAAACGGCATTGTCAGCCCTATCCTCATGAAACACCAAGTACGGGCTCTTACAGGACAAGGCCCCCAATTCAGACACTCGCCGAGCCAAAGCCAAGGCCAGTAACATAACAGTCTTCCACATCAGGTATTTTAAGTCATCCCTATGCCAGGGTTCAAACCAATCTGACTGGAAAAAGGTCAACACCACATTTAGGTCCCACTGTGCCGTGGGAGGAACAAAGGGTGGCTGAATGTGGAACACCACCTTAAGAAAGGTCTGTACTTCAGGAAGTACCGCCAGTTGTTTCTGGAAGAAGATGGCGATAGGTGAAATCTGAACATTGCTGGAGCCTAATCGTAGGCCCTTATCCACTCCTGCTTGCAGGAACAGTAGAAATCGTCCCAGACGAAATTCCACAGGAGAACATTTTCGACCCTCACACCAAGAAACATATTTCTTCCAAATACGGTGGTAATGTTTGGAGGTAACCTCCTTACGGTCCTGAACCATAGTGGAAACCACCTTTGAGGGAAGACCCTTCCTGGTTTAAATTTCCCTCTCAACTTCCAGGCTGTCAAACATATCCACTTAAGTCTTGATAGATAAACGGTTCTTGCTGTAGAAGGTCCTTGGGAGATGGCAGAGGACAGAGTTCCTCCAACGACAGGGTCAGTAGGTCCGCATACCAGGCCCGTCGAGGCCAATCCGGAGCAATGAGAATTGCCTGAACTCTTTCCTTTTTGGTATTACAGAAAAAAATAGGAATAAATCGTGCGCAATGTCAAACAGCAGCTGGTAATGTCTCAAAGGCTCCTAGAGGTTTCCTTCACCCCTCACCCACAAAGTGCAAAACGAAATAGAAAATGGAGACTGAGACTTAACTAGCGCTTCTGGTTCCTGATGATAGTTGTTTTCCACAGGCTTCCGTCACTCACGGATATAAACCGTAAAAATATAAATATAAAGTGCATATAGTGAAATAACGTTTTTAATCGCATAAAAGAACAATGGTCAGATATTGCACAATTCCCTTCAAGCAGCACAAGATAGACAGGCTAATTACCGGATCATTTAGAACTGTGGTTAAGCAGTTCTAACAGCGCATGGGAGATGGTATGGGGATTTCCGGATAATCCCACCACATACACGTCAGTTCTTACTGGATACCGGTCCTTGTGTCCATCCTTCAGCTTGTTGGGAGATAACCTACGCGTTTCCACTAGAGATGAGCGCCGGAAATTTTTCGGGTTTTGTGTTTTGGTTTTGGGTTCGGTTCCGCGGCCGTGTTTTGGGTTCGACCGCGTTTTGGCAAAACCTCACCGAATTTTTTTTGTCGGATTCGGGTGTGTTTTGGATTCGGGTGTTTTTTTCAAAAAACCCTAAAAAACAGCTTAAATCATAGAATTTGGGGGTCATTTTGATCCCAAAGTATTATTAACCTCAAAAACCATAATTTCCACTCATTTTCAGTCTATTCTGAATACCTCACACCTCACAATATTATTTTTAGTCCTAAAATTTGCACCGAGGTCGCTGTGTGAGTAAGATAAGCGACCCTAGTGGCCGACACAAACACCGGGCCCATCTAGGAGTGGCACTGCAGTGTCACGCAGGATGTCCCTTCCAAAAAACCCTCCCCAAACAGCACATGACGCAAAGAAAAAAAGAGGCGCAATGAGGTAGCTGTGTGAGTAAGATAAGCGACCCTAGTGGCCGACACAAACACCGGGCCCATCTAGGAGTGGCACTGCAGTGTCACGCAGGATGTCCCTTCCAAAAAACCCTCCCCAAACAGCACATGACGCAAAGAAAAAAAGAGGCGCAATGAGGTAGCTGACTGTGTGAGTAAGATAAGCGACCCTAGTGGCCGACACAAACACCGGGCCCATCTAGGAGTGGCACTGCAGTGTCACGCAGGATGTCCCTTCCAAAAAACCCTCCCCAAACAGCACATGACGCAAAGAAAAAAAGAGGCGCAATGAGGTAGCTGACTGTGTGAGTAAGATAAGCGACCCTAGTGGCCGACACAAACACCGGGCCCATCTAGGAGTGGCACTGCAGTGTCACGCAGGATGTCCCTTCCAAAAAACCCTCCCCAAACAGCACATGACGCAAAGAAAAAAAGAGGCGCAATGAGGTAGCTGACTGTGTGAGTAAGATAAGCGACCCTAGTGGCCGACACAAACACCGGGCCCATCTAGGAGTGGCACTGCAGTGTCACGCAGGATGTCTCTTCCAAAAAACCCTCCCCAAACAGCACATGACGCAAAGAAAAAAAGAGGCGCAATGAGGTAGCTGACTGTGTGAGTAAGATAAGCGACCCTAGTGGCCAACACAAACACCGGGCCCATCTAGGAGTGGCACTGCAGTGTCACGCAGGATGTCCCTTCCAAAAAACCCTCCCCAAACAGCACATGATGCAAAGAAAAAAAGAGGCTCAATGAGGTAGCTGACTGTGTGAGTAAGATAAGCGACCCTAGTGGCCGACACAAACACCGGGCCCATCTAGGAGTGGCACTGCAGTGTCACGCAGGATGTCCCTTCCAAAAAACCCTCCCCAAACAGCACATGACGCAAAGAAAAATAAAAGAAAAAAGAGGTGCAAGATGGAATTGTCCTTGGGCCCTCCCACCCACCCTTATGTTGTATAAACAAAACAGGACATGCACACTTTAACCAACCCATCATTTCAGTGACAGGGTCTGCCACACGAC
The DNA here is from genome assembly GCF_028390025.1 of Pseudophryne corroboree. NCBI lineage: Eukaryota > Metazoa > Chordata > Amphibia > Anura > Myobatrachidae > Pseudophryne > Pseudophryne corroboree. The sequence continues at coordinate 120,543,879 of NC_086445.1, read as the reverse complement.
TGTGACTGATATGACGGGTTGGTTTGGACCCCCCCCAAAAAAGAAGCAATTAATCTCTCCTTGCACAAACTGGCTCTACAGAGGCAAGATGTCCACCTCATCATCATCCTCCGATATATCACCGTGTACATCTCCCTCCTCACAGATTATCAATTCGTCCCCACTGGAATCCACCATCTCAGCTCCCTGTGTACTTTGTGGAGGCAATTGCTGCTGGTCAATGTCTCCGCGGAGGAATTGATTATAATTCATTTTAATGAACATCATCTTCTCCACATTTTCTGGATGTAACCTCGTACGCCGATTGCTGACAAGGTGAGCGGCGGCACTAAACACTCTTTCGGAGTACACACTTGTGGGAGGGCAACTTAGGTAGAATAAAGCCAGTTTGTGCAAGGGCCTCCAAATTGCCTCTTTTTCCTGCCAGTATAAGTACGGACTGTGTGACGTGCCTACTTGGATGCGGTCACTCATATAATCCTCCACCATTCTTTCAATGTTGAGAGAATCATATGCAGTGACAGTAGACGACATGTCCGTAATCGTTGTCAGGTCCTTCAGTCCGGACCAGATGTCAGCATCAGCAGTCGCTCCAGACTGCCCTGCATCACCGCCAGCGGGTGGGCTCGGAATTCTGAGCCTTTTCCTCGCACCCCCAGTTGCGGGAGAATGTGAAGGAGGAGATGTTGACAGGTCACGTTCCGCTTGACTTGACAATTTTCTCACCAGCAGGTCTTTCAACCCCAGCAGACTTGTGTCTGCCGGAAAGAGAGATCCAAGGTAGGTTTTAAATCTAGGATCGAGCACGGTGGCCAAAATGTAGTGCTCTGATTTCAACAGATTGACCACCCGTGAATCCTTGTTAAGCGAATTAAGGGCTCCATCCACAAGTCCCACATGCCTAGCGGAATCGCTCCGTGTTAGCTCCTCCTTCAATGTCTCCAGCTTCTTCTGCAAAAGCCTGATGAGGGGAATGACCTGACTCAGGCTGGCAGTGTCTGAACTGACTTCACGTGTGGCAAGTTCAAAGGGCATCAGAACCTTGCACAACGTTGAAATCATTCTCCACTGCACTTGAGACAGGTGCATTCCACCTCCTGTATCGTGCTCAATTGTATAGGCTTGAATGGCCTTTTGCTGCTCCTCCAACCTCTGAAGCATATAGAGGGTTGAATTCCACCTCGTTACCACTTCTTGCTTCAGATGATGGCAGGGCAGGTTCAGTAGTTTTTGGTGGTGCTCCAGTCTTCTGTACGTGGTGCCTGTACGCCGAAAGTGTCCCGCAATTCTTCTGGCCACCGACAGCATCTCTTGCACGCCCCTGTCGTTTTTTAAAAAATTCTGCACCACCAAATTCAAGGTATGTGCAAAACATGGGACATGCTGGAATTTGCCCATATTTAATGCACACACAATATTGCTGGCGTTGTCCGATGCCACAAATCCACAGGAGAGTCCAATTGGGGTAAGCAATTCCGCGATGATCTTCCTCAGTTGCCGTAAGAGGTTTTCAGCTGTGTGCGTATTCTGGAAAGCGGTGATACAAAGCGTAGCCTGCCTAGGAAAGAGTTGGCGTTTGCGAGATGCTGCTACTGGTGCCGCCGCTGCTGTTCTTGCGGCGGGAGTCCATACATATACCCAGTGGGCTGTCACAGTCATATAGTCCTGACCCTGCCCTGCTCCACTTGTCCACATGTCCGTGGTTAAGTGGACATTGGGTACAACTGCATTTTTTAGGACACTGGTGAGTCTTTTTCTGACGTCCGTGTACATTCTCGGTATCGCCTGCCTAGAGAAGTGGAACCTAGATGGTATTTGGTAACGGGGGCACACTGCCTCAATAAATTGTCTAGTTCCCTGTGAACTAACGGCGGATACCGGATGCACATCTAACACCAACATAGTTGTCAAGGCCTCAGTTATCCGCTTTGCAGCAGGATGACTGCTGTGATATTTCATCTTCCTCGCAAAGGACTGTTGGACAGTCAATTGCTTACTGGAAGTAGTACAAGTGGGCTTACGACTTCCCCTCTGGGATGACCATCGACTCCCAGCAGCAACAACAGCAGCGCCAGCAGCAGTAGGCGTTACACGCAAGGATGCATCGGAGGAATCCCAGGCAGGAGAGGACTCGTCAGAATTGCCAGTGACATGGCCTGCAGGACTATTGGCATTCCTGGGGAAGGAGGAAATTGACACTGAGGGAGTTGGTGGGGTGGTTTGCGTGAGCTTGGTTACAAGAGGAAGGGATTTACTGGTCAGTGGACTGCTTCCGCTGTCGGCCAAAGTTTTTGAACTTGTCACTGACTTATTATGAATGCGCTGCAGGTGACGTATAAGGGAGGATGTTCCGAGGTGGTTAACGTCCTTACCCCTACTTATTACAGCTTGACAAAGGGAACACACGGCTTGACAAATGTTGTCCGCATTTCTGGTGAAATACTTCCACACCGAAGAGCTGATTTTTTTGGTATTTTCACCAGGCATGTCAACGGCCATATTCCTCCCACGGACAACAGGTGTCTCCCCGGGTGCCTGACTTAAACAAACCACCTCACCATCAGAATCCTCCTTGTCAATTTCCTCCCCAGCGCCAGCAACACCCATATCCTCCTCATCCTGGTGTACTTCAACACTGACATCTTCAATCTGACTATCAGGAACTGGACTGCGGGTGCTCCTTCCAGCACTTGCAGGGGGCGTGCAAATGGTGGAAGGCGCATGCTCTTCACGTCCAGTGTTGGGAAGGTCAGGCATCGCAACCGACACAATTGGACTCTCCTTGTGGATTTGGGATTTCGAAGAACGCACAGTTCTTTGCGGTGCTTTTGCCAGCTTGAGTCTTTTCAGTTTTCTAGCGAGAGGCTGAGTGCTTCCATCCTCATGTGAAGCTGAACCACTAGCCATGAACATAGGCCAGGGCCTCAGCCGTTCCTTGCCACTCCGTGTGGTAAATGGCATATTGGCAAGTTTACGCTTCTCCTCCGACAATTTTATTTTAGGTTTTGGAGTCCTTTTTTTACTGATATTTGGTGTTTTGGATTTGACATGCTCTGTACTATGACATTGGGCATCGGCCTTGGCAGACGACGTTGCTGGCATTTCATCGTCTCGGCCATGACTAGTGGCAGCAGCTTCAGCACGAGGTGGAAGTGGATCTTGATCTTTCCCTAATTTTGGAACCTCAACATTTTTGTTCTCCATATTTTAATAGGCACAACTAAAAGGCACCTCAGGTAAACAATGGAGATGGATGGATACTAGTATACAATTATGGATGGACTGCCGAGTGCCGACACAGAGGTAGCTACAGCCGTGGACTACCGTACTGTACTGTGTCTGCTGCTAATATAGACTGGTTGATAATGAGATGTAGTATGTATAAAGAAGAAAGAAAAAAAAACCACGGGTAGGTGGTATACAATTATGGACGGACTGCCGAGTGCCGACACAGAGGTAGCTACAGCCGTGGACTACCGTACTGTACTGTGTCTGCTGCTAATATAGACTGGTTGATAATGAGATGTAGTATGTATAAAGAAGAAAGAAAAAAAAACCACGGGTAGGTGGTATACAATTATGGATGGACTGCCGAGTGCCGACACAGAGGTAGCTACAGCCGTGGACTACCGTACTGTACTGTGTCTGCTGCTAATATAGACTGGATGATAATGAGATGTAGTATGTATAAAGAAGAAAAAAAAAACCACGGGTAGGTGGTATACAATTATGGATGGACTGCCGAGTGCCGACACAGAGGTAGCTACAGCCGTGGACTACCGTACTGTACTGTGTCTGCTGCTAATATAGACTGGATGATAATGAGATGTAGTATGTATAAAGAAGAAAGAAAAAAAAACCACGGGTAGGTGGTATACAATTATGGACGGACTGCCGAGTGCCGACACAGAGGTAGCTACAGCCGTGGACTACCGTACTGTACTGTGTCTGCTGCTAATATAGACTGGATGATAATGAGATGTAGTATGTATAAAGAAGAAAGAAAAAAAACCACGGGTAGGTGGTATACAATTATGGACGGACTGCCGAGTGCCGACACAGAGGTAGCTACAGCCGTGGACTACCGTACTGTACTGTGTCTGCTGCTAATATAGACTGGTTGATAATGAGATGTAGTATGTATAAAGAAGAAAGAAAAAAAAACCACGGGTAGGTGGTATACAATTATGGATGGACTGCCGAGTGCCGACACAGAGGTAGCTACAGCCGTGGACTACCGTACTGTACTGTGTCTGCTGCTAATATAGACTGGATGATAATGAGATGTAGTATGTATAAAGAAGAAAAAAAAAACCACGGGTAGGTGGTATACAATTATGGATGGACTGCCGAGTGCCGACACAGAGGTAGCTACAGCCGTGGACTACCGTACTGTACTGTGTCTGCTGCTAATATAGACTGGATGATAATGAGATGTAGTATGTATAAAGAAGAAAGAAAAAAAAAACACGGGTAGGTGGTATACAATTATGGATGGACTGCCGAGTGCCGACACAGAGGTAGCTACAGCCGTGAACTACCGTACTGTGTCTGCTGCGACTGGATGATAAATAATGATATAAAAAATATATATATCACTACTGCAGCCGGACAGGTATATATTATATAATGACGGACCTGCTGGACACTGTCTGTCAGCAGAATGAGTTTTTTATAGAATAAAAAAACACCACACAAGTCACACGACGAGTGTTTAACTTTTTCAGGCAATCACAATATAGTATACTATACTGGTGGTCAGTGTGGTCAGGTCACTGGTCAGTCACACTGGCAGTGGCACTCCTGCAGCAAAAGTGTGCACTGTTTAATTTTAATAATATGTATGTACTCCTGGCTCCTGCTATAACCTATAACTGCTCCCCAGTCTCCCCCACAATTAAGCTGTGTGAGCACAGATATTATACATAGATGATGCAGCACACTGGGCTGAGCACAGATATGGTATGTGACTGAGTCACTGTGTATCGTTTTTTTCAGGCAGAGAACGGATTATATTAAATAAAACTGCACTGGTGGTCATTGGTCAGTGGTCAGTCACTAGTAAACTCTGCACTCTCTAGTACTCCTAAGCTCCAGTAAATCAAGTGTCTCTGTCTCAATCTCACTCTCTCTCTTCTAATCTAAATGGAGAGGACGCCAGCCACGTCCTCTCCCTATCAATCTCAATGCACGTGTGAAAATGGCGGCGACGCGCGGCTCCTTATATAGAATCCGAGTCTCGCGATAGAATCCGAGCCTCGCAAGAATCCGACAGCGTCATGATGACGTTCGGGCGCGCTCGGGTTAACCGAGCAAGGCGGGAAGATCCGAGTCGCTCGGATCCGTGTAAAAAAAGCTGAAGTTCGGGCGGGTTCGGATTCCGAGGAACCGAACCCGCTCATCTCTAGTTTCCACCCCGTGCTGGGGTCTTTTTCAAGGTTCAAAAGTCTGAATGCTGACCTCCCCATTCAGACTGTTATTTAAATGTCCACAGCACCAATAGAAATCCTGATCGCCCAGCTGGACCCTATACATAATCAGAACTACTAGTCCCATGGTCCTCTGCTGTAGGCGTTCCTGTTGTTATGGAGACTCCAATCCTCGTCCAGAACTCCCTCGGTGGGCGTGCTTGTTTCCACGGGAACCCGTTTGTTTTATCCTTTCCATTCGGGCTCCGGCGTTACCTCGCGTAACGTCACTTCCGGCTTCTGTTGTCATGGAGACTGATGTCTCCGTCCGTAACTGGCGGCTCCGTTATCCTGCAGCGAAAAACGTATATCAAATGCATTATCTGAACATTTCAGAGTTGTTCATCAGAGTAAAACTTCAGCTATTAGACGTTTTTGTGGCATTAAACATGTGAAAGGTAACTGGAGATGTAAGAATATTCCAGTACAACTAGCAAAAAAAGAGATGCAATTAATCTATGAATTTGGTACCCTGAAACCAGGAGGTATCAATTCCGATTTTGAGGTCAAATGGTTTTTATAATCCCTTTTTAACCCTTTTTTTTAACCTTTTTTTCCATCCTGTTTAAGATGTTTATTCGGCAGCTCCCATTGAGAAGTTCAATTTTTAATTGAGAGTAGGCATGTGGGGAAAATTTTAGTTAATTTATTGCTAAAATGTGTTTTAAATTATTATTACCCTGATGAATTATCTCTTCTTCTTGTTTTTAAATGTCAAACTGTTCTTTATAGACGGATATTTTTCAATGGATTATGATTTTGACGTCACCGGATGTGACGTTACGCTTGAAATTGAAAGGACTTTTTGGACAATTCTTAATGGATATTATAATGCTGGACCATCTTAGTATTATATCCAGGAGGGGGACATGATCACCTGCATTTGATATACGTTTTTCGCTGCAGGATAACGGAGCCGCCAGTTACGGACGGAGACATCAGTCTCCATGACAACAGAAGCCGGAAGTGACGTTACGCGAGGTAACGCCGGAGCCCGAATGGAAAGGATAAAACAAACGGGTTCCCGTGGAAACAAGCACGCCCACCGAGGGAGTTCTGGACGAGGATTGGAGTCTCCATAACAACAGGAACGCCTACAGCAGAGGACCATGGGACTAGTAGTTCTAATTATGTATAGGGTCCAGCTGGGCGATCAGGATTTCTATTGGTGCTGTGGACATTTAAATAACAGTCTGAATGGGGAGGTCAGCATTCAGACTTTTGAACTTTGAAAAAGACCCCAGCACGGGGTGGAAACGCGTAGGTTATCTCCCAACAAGCTGAAGGACGGACACAAGGACCGGTATCCAGTAAGAACTGACGTGTATGTGGTGGGATTATCCGGAAATCCCCATACCATCTCCCATGCGCTGTTAGAACTGCTTAACCACAGTTCTAAATGATCCGGTAATTAGCCTGTCTATCTTGTGCTGCTTGAAGGGAATTGTGCAATATCTGACCATTGTTCTTTTTAATGTGTGCTATATTTTATGCGATTAAAAACGTTATTTCACTATATGCACTTTATATTTATATTTTTACGGTTTATATCCGTGAGTGACGGAAGCCTGTGGAAAACAACTATCATCAGGAACCAGAAGCGCTAGTTAAGTCTCAGTCTCCATTTTCTATTTCGTTTTGCTCTTTCCTTTTTGAGTCTTTTGAGAACTCTTGGGATCAGAGGAATTGGAGGAAACAGGTAAACGAACTGGTAAGTCCATGGCAACATCAGGGCCTCCACCTGTGGGTCCCTCGTTCTAGAGCAGTAACGATGGAGCTTCTTGATGAAACGAGAAGCCATCAGGTCTATCTGTGGACATCCCCACCGGTGAACAAGTTGTTGAAACACCTGAGGGTGGAGGCCCCATTCCTCTGGATGGATGTCGTGCCTGCTTATGAAGTCCACTTCCCAGTTGTCTACTCCTGGAATGTACACTGCGGAGATGGCCTATGCTTTGGCTTCCGCCCAGAGAAGTATTCTTAACACCTCTCGCATTGCGGCCCTGCTTCTGGTTACTCCCTGTCGGTTGATGTACGCTACTGCCGTGGCATTGTCCGAATGCACCTGGATGGCCTGATTCCGAATGAGGCCTGTATTAAAGCATTATAAATTGCCCTGAGTTCCAGGATGTTGATCGGAAGAGCAAATTCCTGAAAGGACCACATCCACTGGAACTGCGCTCATTGAGTCACAGCCCCCCAACCCAGGAAGCTGGAATCTGTTGTCAACTGCGTCCATGACTGGGTGTTGAAACTCCGACCCTCCACCAGATGGGGAACCTTTAGCCACCATAGCAGGGATAGCCGTGCTTTCGGTGATGGGGTTATATGCTGATGCATGTGCAGGTGAGATCCCGACCATTTGTCCAACAAATCCAGCTGAAACAGTCACGCATGGAACCTGCCATACTGTATTGCCTCGTAGGAGGCCACCATCTTGCCCAGCAAGCAGATGCAAAGGTGAATTGAGACCCTGCGAGGTTTCAGCACCGACCAGACCATAGACTGAATAGTCGAGGCCTTGTCCATAGGAAGGTAAACCTTCTGAGACACCATATCCAGGATCATCCCCAGGAACTGAATTCTCTGAGATGGTTCCAAGTATTATTTCTGGAAATTTAATATCCATCTATGATCTGTAAGCACACGGGTAATCAAGTCGATAGTGTGCAGTAGCTGTTCCCTGGACACGGCCTTTATCAGGAGATTGTCCACGTACGGAATTATTTGGACACCCCTCATGCGCAGCTGTAGCATAATTTCCGCTATGACCTTTGTAAAAACCCTTGGGGCTGTGGAGAGACTGAAGGGTAATGCCTGCAACTGGAAAGGTTGGTCTAGAATCACGAAACTGAGGAACGCTTGGTGAGGGGGCCAAATTGGGATATGCAGGTATACGTCCTTTATGTCCAGGAACACCAGAAACTCCCCCTCCTCCAGATTCGCTATCACTGCTCTTAGGGATTCCATCTTGAATTTGAACACCCGAAGATACGGGTTCAGGGATTTGAGGTTCAAGATAGGCCATACCGAGCCATCCAGCTTCGGAACCACAATGAGACTTGAGTAAAACCCCTTTGTGTGCATCTGAGGAGGCACTGGAACAGTAACTCCTGTAGAAAGCAGTTTTTGCACTGCCTGCTGTAAGGAAACCCTTGCTTCCTGTGAAGCTGGTATGGCTGACCTGAAGAATCTGAGAGGTTGGAGTTCCTGGAATTCCATCCTTTATCCTTGGGATATGAGGTCCCTCACCCAAGGATCCCAGCAGTACTTTGCCCATATATGGGTGAAGTGTTGAAAGCAAGCACCTACCTGAAAGTCGCCTTGCTGGTGGGGCCAATCCTCACTCGGAGGGCTTCATGGAAGAGGATCCTGAGGCCTTGTCCGAAGTTAGAGCAGCCGCTGGTTTACGGGACTTACCGCATGTTCCTCTAGCAGCATTGGAGGCACCTCTGTCTCTAAATTTGGCCACACAAAAGGACTGCAGAGAGGGCCCAGGATAGGGACGTCTAACTGGTGGCAGAGCCGACGGCAGATATGTAGATTTACCTGCAGTTGCCTGAGATATCCACTTGTTCAGTTCTTCCCCAAACAAGGCATCACCTGTAAAAGGAAGGTTTTCAACCCCTTTTTTGGAACCAGCATCTGCTGATCATTGACGTAGCCACAGGGCTCTACGAGCCAATACTGCCATAGCAGTAGTACGGCCGTTAATTATACTAAGTTCTTTAACAGCCTCACTCATAAAGTTTGCAGCATCTTGGATGTGTTGTAATAATGTAAGTATCTCTTCCTGAGGTAGTGTGAACAATCCTTTCAAAATAACATCAGACCATTTTACCATGGCTCTAGAAAACCAGCCACATACTATGGTAGGGTGTTGAGCTACACCTACTGCAGAATAAATTGACTTAAGAGTGGTTTCAATTTTGCGATCAGCTGAGTCTTTAAGAGAAACAGCCCCAGGAACAGGTAAAACAATTTTACGTGACAGCCTGTATACAGATGTATCTACTGCCGGTGGGGTTTCCCAGACTTTCCTATCCTCTGTAGGGGTTTAGGGGTAATACATTTTTTGTCAGGGTTTATCCATGCTGCTTTAGCCATGGAATCTAATTATTTTTAGATGGGAAGGTTGCAGAGGACTTTGGTTTCACATTAAAATACAATTCCCCTGCCTGTTCTTCCTCCTTATCAGGGATATTGAGCACCTCTCTAATGACATAAATGAGGGCCTCAACACCCGGGGAAAGGGAAATATCCTAGTCCACCTCAGCCTCTCCTTCACCCAACTCTGAAAATTCAGAATCAGAGTCAGATTGCAATAATTTTGGGAGAGTGCGTTTGTGAGAGACCAACAGGGGGGGCTGGGGAGCCTGCCTGTGGTCTGCTGCAGCAACCATAAACATGCCTATAGTTTGTTTCAGGGTCTGTCTTTCATGCTTAGCCGCAGCTAACTCTGAATTAATGTTTGAAATCATAGTCTTAAATTATTGCATCCACTCAGGTTCCTGCACATTAGTAACTTGTGAAGGAATTGTGCATTGGGTACACATAAGAGACCCCTGTGAGGAAGTGCAAACCTAGCCTTGCATAAAGTACACACAGACTTATTGCAGACATGCTTGAGCAGAAATAACACAGATTAGTATGAAAAACACAGCAGTATTAGTGGTATATGCACACAAACCCAGACTACCCTGAATGGAGTGACACAGAGAGATGTGGGAACCAGCACACTACACCACAGACTGAGTGTCCTTAATGTGTACTTTTGTACACAGCAACAGAATCGCTGTTTATGAGCTCCCCCCTTCACTATAACCCCCTGGTACCAGTTACAGTGGTGATTCAGTGGGTCTTGGAGGAGCTGTCCCCGCGTGCAGCTTGTTATCAGCAGCAGCAGGAAATGGCACTGTTTAGCCTCTGGTCCCGCTCTCTGCGAAGCCCCACCCCCTTAATGGCAAGCGGTCCCTGTACTTTCTTTATACTGGCGTTTCTCCATTAAAGTGTAAACCAAGAGCCTGCAGCCCCTGTTTACCATGTTGCCAGTCTGGGTTTACGGTGGGCACCAAGGCCTGTAGCCAGGTGATCACCATTCCTTTATGCCACCATCTTGCACCAGGGACCAGCTAACCGGGTCCCCGGTGTAACACTCACCGCACTGCGTCTGTCTTCGGCATCTGTTAAGGGGTTGTGGCATGCTGCCAGCGTGGGCTCACCCTCTGGGAGTGTGAGAAACATCACCTCAGGAGCTCAGTGTCCTGTCAGCTGGGATTACGAACCATTAACTCTTAGTAAGTTGGTTCACCCCCCTTAAGTCCCACGACACAGGCAGACTGGTTGCCAACCACTGTGCCTGAAAATAATAAACTAAAATACATTTCTGAAGAAAACTCTCTGGAGGGCAATAGAATGCACCCGGCTCCTTGGGCACTTTTTCTAAACTGAGTCCGCTAGGAGGGGCATAGAGGGGAGGAGCCAGCACACTTCATTTCTTAAAGTGCCAGGCTCCAGTGGACCCAATCTATAACCCATGGTAATATACTATTCCCCAGTATCCACTAGGACGTTAGCTAAATATTGATAATAAATATGCCCGTAGGTTCAACATAGTGACTACAATATTATTACTACTGAATGAGGAAGACGCTGACACATTGGCAGAGGTAGGGAAACGTGTTTTAGAGCCACATACATACCAGATTGTCACTGCACTACCTTTTGGGATCTTCAATCTGGGACTGCACCTCTTTTTATCACCAGATATGGCTGTCTAAAGGATCAGCATACCACAGCCGGGAGCATAGGAGTGACTGCATCCAAACAGACCCAGGAGGAAAAAATGGTAACAATTGAAATTGAGCTTATCATGGCCATGCTTGAATTAACTTCTGCTTTTTATTAGGGTGTGCACCGCTCGTGGGGCATGTCTAGCACTGCCCATTGCGTGTATCTAGCTCCATCCAGCTGGTGTGTCTATCACTATTGTACGTTATTGAACGCCATCCTGAGATTAACTGTGTTATGCCTATGGTGTCATTCTCACAGAAGAGTGATTTTACGATCCCTCTCCTGCAACCTCTCACTGGGTTTGGAATGTTTTCACTGTGCGCACTCGCAGTGTAAGACTTAGATGGAGGACTCCTTTGATGTGGCTGTCCTTCCTCAGCACCATTTTCATCCCTCATCATCTTCTTCAACCCCCAACACCATCCTCAGCCCTCATTACCTTCTTCAGCCACTCATCAGCATCCTGGTAAACATTCACAGCCCCGTAGAACCATCCTCAGCCCTCACCACCTTCCACAGCTCCTCACCACCTTCCTCAGCCAATCATCACCTTCTCAGCTCCTCATCACCTCACCAACTTCCTCAGCACCTTCTTCAGCCCTCTGCCCCTCATCAGCATCCTCAGTCCTCAGCGTCCTCAGTGGGTATATTCATGGTATCGCCATCCTCTCCTTACTTACCTCAGAGAGTAGAGGACAAGCACCAGGTTTTTCTCCTCTCTGTGGTCCCAGTTCAAGGTGACATCGTAGCTCATACTATACTTCCCGCTGAGCAGATCTGCCTCTCAGCACTAGCCAATGAACAGCTGCACATCTGCCTACCCTGAGTGTGGGGGTGGCTGACTGTCACATCTTATGTTGCTCGCTAAGCAGAGTGCCAGGTGAAGAACCAGAGTCGTATTATCATCTCATGGGGCCCAAGGCAAGATATAATTTCAGGGCCTCCTCCACTTTTGATCTACTCCAACAAAAAAAGTTGGAAAATAAACTGATGCTGAAACAAATATATTCACACCAGACAGACTCAAACCTATGAGTATAAGCCCACTTGGTTTTGCACCATTTTTTATTTAAAAAAATATATTTTTATATATATATATATATATATATATATATCATTGATAAATGGGGGACAGTATGTCAGTACTACTATTGTCCATGCAGGAGGGTGACACTGTGCAATGTGCATATACTCCACTCACATCATCTGATTATATATCTCATAGGTGTAGGCACCGGCACCTGGTTCCCCAGGATTTCAACAACTACAGTAGGTCCAGAGATAGCACAGCAGGGGCATCCCAGCATTTGCACCTACCTGCGGCTCTTATAGCTGCTCTCTAGTGGTCCAGGAGCTGTGCAGCAGGACAGGGGGGCAGCGCTGCTCTGCATAACCCACAGCACCAGGTACAGGAGGAGCGGAGTGTGTTGGAAGAGGTAGTGGCTCCTCCCACTGACCGCATTTACAGCATATGTGAGGTGGGCGTTACCTACAGCCTTGCTCCTTTTCAGGTAGGGAGCGCAGCTCCTTGTGGTGACATCACACACACCAGGGAGCTCCGATTTGCTGGCGGCAGGAGGCAGATTTGAAATGCCGCCAGTGAAGTGTTTCTTTGTCCATTGCTGCCTGCTGTCTAGTAAGCACCACCAATGACCTCATTCAGCTCGGGACAAAACTTCCCTTCATCACTGGTGGTGCTTACTAGACAGTGGGCAATGGCGGCCCTGGGAGTCACTAAATAAATAAAAAATGGTCTGCATGTGTGTGTGTGTGTGTGTGTGTGTGTGTGTGTGTGTGTGTGTGTGTGTGTGTGTGTTGAGGGGGGATCAGACATTAGGGGGTGCCTGTGCGCACCAGGCACCCCCGGTGCGGATGCCTATGTTGAACTGTGCACCTTTCAAAACTGCTGCTATACTAACTACTACAAGCTTACATTGAAAATAGCTTCACAAATAACCTACTGGAACTGAATATAATTTTAAGTTGCTGCCATATTATTATTGGGAATTGTTCCACTGAGAGGATCTGACTGAAGATCTTCGTCGGAGAGGATCTGACTGTAATTGAATATCCCCCATAGGGATAAATTTACTAAGATGGAAGTTCTATTTAAGATGGGATGTTGCCCATAGCAACACATCAGATTCCAGGTATTATCTTCTAGAAGGTGCAAGATAAATGAGAATTATAATCTGATTGGTTGCTATGGGCAACATCCCATCTTAAATAGAACTCCCATCTTAATACATTTACCCCATAGTATTAATAACTCTGTGGTATTAGGATTGGGTTTTTTTCTGTGTCATGTAAAATATTTTGACAAAATACCAGCTGATTCTTTGGGTTTTTTTTATTGCATAATTAATGAATGTTGCAATATTGAAATTTTGTTATTAAATAAGGATAAACTGTTTGCCACAGCTTTCTTTCTCTCTTTTTTTTTGTTCCTAATATTATTACTAGTATAGATCCAACAGAATTTACATATAAGAGTAATCTAAGCAGTAGATTAATGTAAGAATTTTTACGAACTGATTTATTGACTTATACCGTATGATTATATTCATGTTTACATTATAATTTAGAAATTTCATCATATGCTGCAAATTAGTTCAAAAATTGTATGTTTATCTTAGTTTATTAGACAACCTCATATACTGTAATAACTGACTTTGGACCTTATTCAGCATCAGTTGCATTTTTGCAAAATTATCAAAACTGCAGCTGCATGCGATAGCATGCTGGGGGCCGCTTAGCACAAGGCAAGGCCACCCAGCATGCTAATTGCGGCCAGCGATGCAATCGCAATTCAATTGCAATCACATCGCTGAATAAGGGAAGCCCCCCTGCCTCCACAGCCTGGCTGAATAAGGGAAGCCCCCCCTACCTCCACAGCCTGGCTGAATAAGGGAAGCCCCCCCCCCCCCCCCACCCCCGCCTCCACAGCCTGGCTGAATAAGGGAAGCCCCCCACCCACCCACCTCCACAGCCTGGCTGAATAAGGGAAGCCCCCCCACCTCCACAGCCTGGCTGAATAAGGGAAGCCCCCCTACCTCCAAAGCCTGGCTGAATAAGGGAAGCCTCCCTTCCTCCACAGCCTGGCTGAATAAGGGAAGCCCCCCCCCTACCTCCACAGCCTGGCTGCGAAAGGCAGTTGGGCCGCTGCCAATTTCCCTGTCACAGCGGCCGCGTGTGATGTCACGTGGCCACCCCAAACCAACCCCAGTTTTCGACACCATGCCCCTGCAACACTGTGTTGGCACCCCGCAAATGCCTCTGTCTGTCAATCAGGGAGAGGTATTCGCATTACTGAGATACGATCGCACACGCAGAGCAGGTCCTGCGTATTTGCACTGCGGCAGACCACAGGGAGATACAATTGCATCTCAGTAGTGTTGGCTACTGAATAAGGCTATTTGTTTGATTAATTAATACTGTAAACCTTTAAGTATAGTGATATTAAATTATATATTGTGTACTTCTAGAGAACTCTTGGGACACTCAGAAGAGCAGACTGTGCAAATGGCCAATTGCTGCATCTCTGACTACAGGCAGTGTGATTTGGGACCAGACTACGGTTGTCAATGGAAGCACCAGTCATCAATGTTTTCTAACCATTGGCAAAAAAACCCATTGATGATTAAACCATTTGTAGTTCACAACTGTGTGTCTGCTGTGGATAGCCCATGGCTGCTCTTGCACAAAGAAGGGGGGGGGGGATTGTAAACCATCTTGAAGCAATTGCAAACCATCAATGGCGCTAACTATCAATGGTTGATGGTCAACTCCAGACCACCTGCAGCATTTCTGGTAGTACTCTGTAGCAGAATCCTGAACCAGCAATAAGTTTGGTAAACACATTTCCTCTCCCTGCCCCATGGGTGGCTTAATAGATGAGAGGACACATGTGTAGTCTCCATATGGACCCCAGCACATGCACTGAGTAGACGGCACCGTGCCATAGGCTACTGCGCTTACACAGAACTTCAGGATAATGGCCCCATTTTCCCTGGAAATCTCTCAACTGTGCTCTTCCAAAAAATGACACTTATGACATTTTCCTAGTGACAAAATTGGTATTGGTGAGTATATGTGGTGTGAGATCCCTAGACGCAGGGACCTATGCACCCATTATAGATACGCCATTGCCTTAGCCCCTCCCCATCTAAGCCACTTTACAGAGGGCCTGATTCACGTTCACGTAATTCTGCGGCCACAGCACCACCTCCCCCCCCCCCTTCCCCCCGCCACCCCGGGAATGCTGAAAACAGGGGTTTGGCCTGCGAGGTCACACCCCTCCCATTAAGCCAATGCCCCTCCTACGAGTCCACGCACCCTTATTGTATCAGCCCGCACCGGGTGTAATCAGGGGCAGTGACGCCCCTGGTTCTTAATAATAATAATAATGATAATAATAATAATAAAAATACTAGTTGCTAAAGGCAGATACACGTGATCTTTTAGCTGTAGACTACATGATTTTACAAAGTGCTTTGATGTGGGAGTTAGGAAAAGTTGCCAAAACAAATAGAGTTTTAAATAGAGTGGTGATAATGGAAGTACAGTATGGAACACAAGCAGTTTAATCTTAGATTAAGCTACAGGTAAATGAATGACATCATGGTGTAAATTCAAACATTTGGGGGAAATTCTTTGTTGTGTACGGTAAATTACATCGTTACACCTATTAAAACATTTTTACTTAGGTGCATGGAATAAAAATTGATGGGAACGATGAAAGATACTGCACACTCAACTTAATAGACCAGGCTTAAATATAATAATTAGAGACTGAGATATAACCAGGACACAGGGTCCTTGTGATGGCAACATCACTGCCACATGGCACCTGGGCTTGCAGGACGTTTGGAAATGCACCCTGCAGCCAGTAACACCGCTGCATTGTCGCCTGTACCACCCACAGGACTATCCAGGCAATGCTCTACTTCCTGGTGCCCCTCAGTTTTACGTCATGTATTCTGGCTTACCCAGGGCGGCACTGATAGGAAGAACACTGCTCAGAAGTCAGAATGATAATCTAAAAAATATAATAATCAATGTTGTTGAAAGAGCACTATACAGTATAAATATTATTATATTATATATTAACTATCTTATGGTGTGTATATAAGGCTCATGCTCTAAATCAGTGGTTCCCAAACTTTTAGGAATCACAACTCCCTAGAGTGTCAGAATTTTTTTCATGGCACCCCTAGGCCAAAAGTTTCTTTTTAAGAAATATAGAAAAAAATAATTAAATTAAGTAAATTGTGATTACTTGAGATTTGCTTCTATTTGTCCATATATTTTATAATTGGCGGCCACCATGCCTATTACATTCAGAGGTGTAGCTAGGCGCCATGGTGCCCGGAGCAAGGGTATCTTCTTGGCGCCCCCCTTCCCTGTACTGCCATGTGGTGGCATGTTACATTTGAAAAGAAACAATATGTGTGCACTATATAAATAACTGGTAATAATAAATAATTAATGGCTTCATTGGAAAGGTACGTGGCCACAGAATAGTACCAATTCACATTACACCGCACAGTAATGTCCGTTATTCAAATTACACCACACAGTAGAGCCCCTTATAATACATGTTACACTATAGTTGAGCCCCTTATAAACATTACACCATACTAGAGCTGCTATGGAAGTAGTTTTATTTAACTATTTTCTTGTTTAATTCAAATAAATTAAAAACACTGTCTATGCCCCGACTGACCTGACCTCACAACCCCCCACCTCCTCAATGAAAATAGTGCATCAAATGTGACATCCCCCCATCCCCACTGACCTGAACAATGCCCCAAAATTGTAGCAGCTAGGGCAAAGTGAGCTCAGGCATGTGTCGGCTGTCAGTGTCTCCTGCTGTTGCGCCCTCTAACTTTTTCAGCGCCTGGAGCTTGCGCTCCACCGGAGCCACTCTCGCTACACGCCTGATTACATTGACCATATATAATTTGAAGTGGCCCTTGATTATCAATCCAAGGCACCCATACAAGTGTCCCCAGGCATCCCAGAGTGCCACGGCACGCAGTTTGAAATACCACTGCTCTAAATGGTTGCTTCTTTTGAGCAAAACATGCTTTTTAAGTTTCTTTGGTCCAGATTTATCAAATCTTGGAGAGTGATAAATTGCACAGTGATTATGGGGTAAATGTATGAAGCAGTGATAAGAGTGGAGAAGTGAGCCAGTAGAGAAGTTGCCCATGGCAACCAATCAGCTGCTCCGTACAATTGTATAGTATGCAGATTATAAATGTTACTTCAATGCTGATTGGTTGCCATGGGCAACTTCTCCACTGGTTCACTTATCCACTCTTTTCACTGCTTCATACATTTACCCCAAATTACTGTGCCAACCAATCACCTCCTGTCGTTTTTCAAACACAGCCTGTAACATGGCAGTTAGGAGCTGATTGGTTGGTCCTTTATCACTGTGCTATTTATAACTCCCCAAAGCTTGATCAATCTGGGCATTTATGTTTCAGAATATGGTTCATTTTAGAAGTGGCTAATGTTTAATGGAGAAATAAGAATATAATTTTTTAAATAAAGTTATAAGGAATGCAGTAAAAAAAAGGGCTATTGTACAATTCTAAAATTTATGCAGAAGCTTTGAAAGAATGTGATAAACAAATCGGGGGAGCCATATTAAGAATACAGGGAGGGTTACAATATATAATATATAATATCCAGACAATGGAAAACAAGGGTATAACTGTGACACGTTTCTTGCTCTGACATTGGGGTATTTGCAGTTACATGTTGAGCTCATGTTTACTCTGAGAAGAGCATTTAAAAACCAAGTAACCACAGACCACACTTCTAGACACGTCCACACCATTGTGCAAGTTGGTTGTCAATGGAAATTTTAATGATATGAAATGCAATCATATTATATTATATTATTCTCACACTGCCTCTACCTTCTTCCTTCCAGGTGAGATGTGTTTTTGGCAACAATTCACAGGCACTTTGCAGTTCCTTTCAACCCTAACTGCACGCTGCAGAGGTCAGGTGAACAAAGTAAAGTTTAATCACGTCAGCACTCATTTATGTAAACTGCTAATAGATCCGCTTTACATTGAATCCAGGAGTGTTGGCAATAGAAGTGAGTGTGACACATTTCCCATGACTCATCAGGTGTCCCCTGATTCATATATATTTTCGCAATAGCCTGTATCCATCACATGGCAGCAGATCTTCAATACAAAACCTATGCTGGCCAAACTTTGGGGAAATTGTATTAAGCATGGAGAAGTGATAAAGCAGTGATAAAAAAAAGTGATAAGTGGAAGGTGATAACGCACCAGCCAATCATTACAGGTTTGAAAAATGACTGGAGCTGATTGGCTGGTGCATTATCACCTTCAACTTATCACCGCTTTATCACTTCTCCAGGCTTAATACATCTGTCCCAATCTGTGATATCACCTGCAATATTGGGCAATTGACAGATTTTGCCTTACTGTAAGTGTGAGTCATAATCTAGCATGATACCAATATTGATCCAATCATAATCAGTTAGATGGTTATCGGCATATGAACCCCCAAAGCCATTTGGAAGATGAATACCCTTTATACAAACTTATTTTCTGGCTGAATTTACAGGACTGTTAGCCGTCCTGAAGTGATCTGGTTGCTCAGCCTGATGGCCAGGGGGCCAGATTTCTTAATTTCGTTGGCTACCCATATGTGTTGCCCAATTTGCAATAATCCTGCAACTACTGTAGGCCCAGTTTATTAATGCTTAATATGCCAGTGTGAATTTACTGGAGTATCACCAGAATACTTGTAAGAGTTAAGTTATTTATAATAAGTCCCTTCTTAAAATGAATTGTGGGACTGTGTGTCAACCCAAGTTCATGGCAAAGTGTGCCTAAACGGTTGGTTTCTGAGGATAACACATACAGGGACTCAGTGCCCATGTCTTACTGGGTATAAATGGTGTCTGGTGGTGATAATCATGTAGGAGGGCGTGGATCTATCTGAAACGAATCATAGGCGGGTTAAAGTGACTGTATGGACCAATAGCTGCCTATTGGTCTAAGCTATCGCATTCCCCTGGGCTGTGATTGGAGCACAGTTTTTTTCCCAAAGCTATTTGTGCAAGTTATTGAGAAACCAGGCAGCAACACATTCCTTAGGTGCATGTGCAATCAGCTACAGTCAAGGAACGGCAGCACCGGGGTCGAATATTCACCCTATGCTCCTTCTACAGACACTGGGGTCTATTCATGAAGCAGTGAAATGTGTAGAGAAGTGAGCCTTTGGAGAAGTTGCCCATGGCAACCAATCAGCATTGAGGTAACATTTATCATTTGCATACAATTGTACAGAGCAGCTGATTGGTTGCCATGGGCAACTTCTCCACAGGCTCACTTCTCCACACTTTTCACTGCTTCATGAATAGACCTCTAAGTGTCCTCGACAAACCTTATTGATTTTGAGAGCTGTATTTTTCAAGCAGATCAACTATTTTCCGAGGCTCATTTTGCAGCTATATTAATTAAGTGGCCAAACTGTGAAGAACATACAATTTTGTATTGAAGTATGGGGAATACAGCTTCCAAGAGTGCACATGATTCAGACTGTCTGCTGTGTTGTTACTGGCAGCGTGTACATCATTATTATTTATAGTTACTAATATGCTATGAGAAAGATGTGACATCTAGGTCTAATCACATAATTATGTGTCAGATTCCTAAAAGGATAGCTCTCATTTTCTGGTGTCTTAAAAAAACAAGTAAACAAAAAACACATGAGGTCACACTTCCAAACAAATTATAAATCGTCTATTGTGCAAACATTGTCTCGTCTTTAGTGTGTGTGTGTGTGTGTGTGTGTGTGTGTGTGTGTGTGTATGTGTATATATATATATATATATATATATATACACACATATATATGTATCTATATATATACATATATATATATATATACATATATATGTATGTATATATATATATATATATATGGATATACTGTGGCGGCACTCAATCGGGACTTGTACAGCGTCGTGAAAGAAAGAGACTAGGCTCTATTCTATTGTTAACGTTTCAGTTTATAACTTTTCGTCAGAACATCAAACAAAGAAAAGTGACATACCTTTATACCTCCACCATTACACGTGAACTCCCCCCGTGGCTCGGTCTCGTCGGCGGGGGAAGGGTGACATCATCAATCTGCAACACTTGCAGATCGCTCCTCCTTGTCGTCGCTCCAGTTACCATAGGGACTACATTAAACAAAATATCACAGTGTTAAAACATAACAATCCTGGATAGCCTATGTATCGACACATAATAATCAAAATGTAATACTAGTTTGATCTACCAAACATATCAAGATCAGACTATATACCAATAGTCCATATTTCTGAACCGACCCATAGTAAATGCATATTTATTCAATGAAACAATTTAAGCTAAACTGTTCATTGAGGCCTCCTGGAGTCACTGTATTTAAACGATGTATCCACCTAGCCTTTCTTTGCAACAATAACTTGTTTCTGTCACCCCCTCTAAGATTTTTAGGTTCTTGGTCAATGATCTTGTACTTCAAAGTTGCCAAACTATGTCTAAATTTGAAGAAATGCCTAGCCACCGGTTGTGCCTCACAGTCTCCCTCCAAGGCTGCCCGAATGGCTGACCTGTGCATCGCCATCCTTTCTCGGAACTGGCGTGCAGTTTTGCCCACAAAAAAGCCCACAAGGCATCTAATGAAATATATGACATAAGTGCTGGGGCATGTCAAGATCTTATTGATTTTTATAAAGCTGCCAGTATGTGGATGAGAAAAACTGGGGCCTACCTCCATGTAGCTGCATGTTGTGCAGCCAACACATCTATAGCATCCTGTTTTTTTATTTAGAAAGGTATGTTTCGGACCAGGTTTAAATGATGAAATATTGTTATGTACTAGGCAGTCATAAAAGTTCCTATTCCTAGTGTAGCTTGGTAGAAGAGATACATTCTTAAAGGTACTGAGTTCCTTATCCGAGGCTATGATTGACCATGCCTCCCTAGCATGTTTAGAGATATCCCTACTAACTGTAGAGAATCTCTGAACAAAAGGAATTTTAGTGTGCATAGTATCTGTTTTAGGTCGTGTCTCACATAGGAGATCCTTTCTGTTTAAGTTGAGAACTTTAGCTTTAGTTTTCATCAGTTCCCCCCAATCGTAACCTCTAGTAGGAGAGCGAAATGACTGCATAGGAATAGAGAGAGTTAAATCTCCTGTGAGGGGTGGACCTAACTGTGAGGAAAAGTACAGCCCATGGTAGAGAGGGGAGGGTTCAGTATATATAGGGACTGCTAGGCCAGCTTGGTCTCTCTTGCTGCTGAATTGCCTCTGGTGAGTGCTGCACTGCAGAGTCACTAGAATTTTTGCTAGTTTATTACTTTAGCATTGCACTGTGTTCTCTTTTGCCACCCCACTTCCATTCCACACTCTGCTTGAGATGGCCGCCTCTCGCCCCCGCCGTGCCGCCGGGACCCCAGCTCGCTACCGCTCATCAGGCGGTGGGGCTGGGCCCGAGGATGGGCTGGCTGGCCCTGCTGCTGGCTACCCGTCTTCCGGGGCCGACGCAGGCGCAAGTGCGGCGGTGGCTCGGCGGACTCGGTCCTCCTTGCCGCTGGTTTCCGGTCCGGTATTACCGGCCGGGCGCGGGCGGCCGGGATGGCTGGGGGCACAGGCAAGACACCCGGAGGTGGCCGGGCATCGGCCCTCACCTCCGGGTGCAGAGTTTGCGGCTCCGGTGCTGGGTTCGGGCACCCGCGGGCGCGCGCATGCGCGCCAAGTTGGGCGGCCAACGGAGGCTGCCGGTTCGTCTCCCCTCTCTTCCCCCGTGTCGCGGCCGCGAGGTGGTGCCGGGCGAGGGTGGCGGAGCAGGCGGACGGCGGCGACGAGTCGGACGAGGCCTGTCGCGGGGTCTCGTCCGACGGTCCTCTCAGCTGGGCCCAGTGGTGGAGGGATAGTGGCAGGAAGCGGCGGGACGCGCGCACGGGGTGCACGCACACCCGCGCTCTCAGCAGGTGGCGCCGTTCACGCACGTGTGCGCGCAGCAGCGCCACTGGTGTCCTCATCTCCCCTGCTGCCTCCCTTGCGGCCGGAGAGCTCCGGCCTGCGGGGGGAAGGCGCACACGGGGGGAGCGATAGCGGCAGGAGCAGTGCTAGCGAGGGACAGCAGGCACAAGTTGGGGGCGGTGACTGGTGGGGGACCGCGCCGCTTGTGGTCAGGGGCGCCAGCAGTTCCCTGGCGGGCCAGTCAGAGCTTTGGCCATCGGGCCCCCTGTTGGCGCCTGCCGGGCGCTGGGCAGGGAGGCGTGCGCCGGCATCTGCGGGGGCCCCCGCGGGGGTCGGCAGTGACTTTTGGGGAGGTCAGGACACCTCCGGAGAGTTGGCGTCGGCCCTGTCGACGGTGGTGGCGGCATTGGGCCCGCTGGCCGCTGCCGCATCCCCGGGGGCGGCAAGGCATTCCGGCACGCGCGCGCTAGCGAGCATGTCCGGTGCGCGGCCGGGGTCGGCGGCTCAGCGAATTGCTCGCGCTTGCCGTGATCTGGGGGCGGCCGTGGCACAGCTGGGACACCGTCCCGTGTGGGACGAGCGGGGGCGCAAGGTGGGGACACCTTTGCCCCGGAGTGCTAGGCATGCGCCCCGAGTGGTTTCTGGGTCCTTTGCTCCGTCTTCTTCTTCAGGTGATCGCGGTGAAGTTGAGGTGGTTGGGAGCGATGAGGAGGATTTCGCAGCTTCCACACCAGAGGATTCCCAGTCCGAGCAGTCGACAGCATCAGGTGAGGTTGAGCAGTCGGCGTCTGGCTCCAGCACGCGCTCCAGTTCTCTCAGTTCTTCCTCTTCTTCTTCCCTGTCATCGCCGGCGTCCGAAGTCAGTAGCACAACTAGGGCGAAAAAGCGCGTGACAAAATACGCCAAGAGGGCGGCGGGGCAGCAGGAGAGGCGGAAGAGATGTAAGCGGCTTAGCGAGGACGCTCGCAGGGCCAAGAAGCGCCGCGATTTGCCTGGGGTAGTCCACTGCGATTACATGGCCGTGCTGCGGGGGTTGCGGGATAGCTGCCGTAGGAAGATCTGCAGGGGCGATTACGTTGATATGTTCGTCCTGACGAAGGACGCAAAGAAGGACTATAAGTCAGCGGCAGCTAAGAAGGGCATCGCAGCTGAGGCTTTCCGTACTTTCGACAACTGGCTGGCCGGTTTTTGCGGCTTGTTACCTAGAAGATAGGCCTGGCGAACATATGAACGTCATAAGATACCTGCACTTAATACACGATATGCAGCGCACATCGTCAGGCATCGAATGGCGGATGTATGACGAGAAATTCCGGGAGAAACAGGACTGCTTGCAGGTGATTGACTTTGGTTGCAAGGACGTGGAAGTCTGGCTCCAGGTCACCCGGACTTCTCAACCCGCTAGGGAGCCCCGGAATCCGGGGGCGGACGGGCACCGCACAGGGTCGTACGCCCAAGGGACCGGCGCGGATGGCGGATCGGGCAAGACAGGTCGATTGGCCGTCCGTGGGGGGGGCAGGCCGCCGCGAAAGGGAAGTGCTTCTCATTTAACAATGCGTCCTGTTCCTTCGGCAAGCAGTGTCGGTTTCGACATTTGTGCTTGCAATGTGGCGGCTCCCACCCAGCCTCTACCTGTTTTAAAGGCAGTCGCCAGGGTGCGCGGGGTAAGCAAAGTTACGCAAGACCCAGCACGAGCGGGGGCGCTCTGCAGGGCACCAACGCCAATTAATTTGGATGCAATGGCCAAATGGTTGGATTGGTATCCAAATAGCGCAGACGCTCAGTTTTTGTTTCAGGGTTTTCAGTTTGGTTTTCGCTTGCCTGTTGCGAGCGAGGTATCGGTCCGGGCTCACCAGAACCTCCCGTCTGCTCGTGCCTTGCCGTCGGTTCTGCGAGAGAAAGTTGATAAGGAGTTACGGCTGGGTAGGATGGAGGGACCGTTTAGCTCACCCCCGGTGGATGACTTGGTCATCTCCCCAGTGGGGGTAGTTCCCAAGAAGACTCCAGGTGCTTTTCGGCTCATTCAGCATCTTTCTTACCCGTCGGGGTCATCGGTCAACGACGCGATACCACCGGCTCATTGCTCGGTGGTGTACCAGTCGTTTGATGAGGCGCTAGAGTTGGTCCGTAGTTACGGCCCTGGGGCCCTGATGGCTGAGATCGATGTGGAATCCGCGTTTCGGTTGCTACCGTTGCATCCGGACTCATTCCGTTTTATGGGTTTTCGGATCGGAGCGGAGTATTTCATCGACAAATGTTTGCCGATGGGATGTTCCGTTTCCTGCTCGTTTTTTGAACGTTTTAGCACATTTTTACATTGGTGCGTGGAGTCTCCGTCAGGGGGTCATGGAGTTGCACATTACCTCGATGACTTCCTGTGTGTGGTTCCGGCGAATTCGCCACACTGCGGCGACTTGCTGTTCAGCATCCGAGCTCTGTTTTTTCACTTTGGCGTTCCTGTGGCCGAGGATAAAACTGAGGGGCCGGTTTCCTGTTTGTCATTCTTGGGGATCGAAATCGACACTGTAGCGGGATCGTGTCGCCTGCCTCAGGCCAAGGTTGCGAAGCTCCGCAAAGCTATCTGCCAGTTCGTTAGGTCGCGCAAAGTCACGCTGCGGCAGGCGCAGTACTTGCTGGGCCTTTTGAACTTTGCTTATCGGGTAATCCCGATGGGCAGGGTTTTCTGCCGGAAGCTGGAGAGGGCGACTGCGGGGTGTGCCAGGCCGCATCATTTCATCCGCTTGTCCTCCGAGATTAAGAGGGATTTGGCCGTATGGGCCTCGTTCCTGGGGGACTTCAACGGGGTGCGTATCTGGCAGGCCCCAACGGTCGACAGCGCTCGGCTGCAGCTGTTTACCGATGCGGCGGGTTCCTCTGGGTTTGGTTGCTACCTTGAGGGATCTTGGTGCGTGGCCTCGTGGCCGGAGGAATGGCATCGCGAGGGTTTAACTAAGGACCTTTTGCTGCTGGAGCTTTTCCCCATTATGGTGGCACTGGAGGTTTGGGGCGATCGTCTGGCTCATCGCAGCATCTTGTTTATATGTGACAATCTGGGCGTGGTGCATGCGATCAATAACCAGAGGGCGAAGTCGCTAATGGTCCTGAGGGTGCTGGGGCGGTTGCTGCTGACATGCTTGCGTGAGAATGTATGGTTCCGCGCGCAGCATGTGCCTGGGCTGGAGAACGGAATTGCCGACGCGTTGTCCCGAGGTCAGTGGGAGAGATTTCGTTTGTTGGCACCCGAGGCCGACAATGTCAATGTCCCGGTTATGTCTGGCAGGTGATCGGGCCGGACTGGAGGGTCTAGCGATGCGGTCAGTGGCTCCGAACACGCTCAAGGCTTACGGACAAGCTTGGAGCGAGTGGGAGGAGTTTGTCCGAGGGCGCAGTCAAGAAGGTAAGAGCGGGCATCTGATGATGCTTTCTTTTATTTGGCAGCTGGTTGTTACGGGTAGGTCCAGAGCGGTGGTGTCCCGGTACTTAGCTGGAATTTCGTTCTTTAATAAAATCAAGGGTGTCCCTGACGTGACAAAGAGCGGGCTTCTGCTTAAGGCGATGAAGGGGTGGGCACACGTGGCGCCAACGCCGCCTGATAGGCGGCGGCCCATCGATGCGGCCTTGCTGCCGGCTGTCATCAAGGCGGTTGGCGGTATCGCGTCGTCTATTTTTGAGTCGCTTCTGTTCCGGTTGGCTTTCTCCATGGCTTACCACGGAGCCTTTCGGATTTCGGAGCTGGTAGCGCCATCTAAGCGGGCGGATTCGCGCATGCTTCTCGAGGACGTGGTGGTGGGTGAGAGGTCCTTGCTGTGCAGATTGCGTCGCTCTAAGACGGACCAAGTAGGTAGATGTTGATGGGTCACCTTGGTTTCGTCGCTGGAGGAGAGCATTTGCCCGGTGAGGTTGGCATCGAAATATGCGGCAGTTCGGCCCGGTGGGCGGGGGTCGTGGTTGCTACATTAGGACGGTTTCCCCTTGACGAAATATCAGTTTCCTTGGATGCTGGGTCGCTGTCTGGCGAGCTTGGGCCTTCCACCCGCTGCTTTCGGGACGCATTCCTTCCGCATCGGGGCTGCGACGTCGGCTGCGTCGGCAGGGTTTTCCGTGGCGGAAATCCAGGCAGTGGGGCGATGGAAGTCGTCGAGTTACAGACGATATATTCGCCCCATTGCATGATTTGTTTGTTTGACTAACGGTTCTGTTTATTTGTAGTTGTATAATTTCATGTTATGAAGTTCAGTACGTCCTTGTGTAGTGTATCTGTTTGTCTCCCCTGTTTATCCTACTCAGGGATTAGCTACTCGCCGCTGCTGGCAGCGGGGGGCTGGAGTTCTTTTGCGATTTTTTGCCTGACTTGACGGACTGAATTCTAATCTACAATTCGGCTGATCAGTTCTAATCAAAGTCCCTCAGCAGGTTTATACGCTTTCACCTCCAGCTGAGTTCTTACATGTTTTTTCCCTTTTTATACCCCCTCCCCGTTTATTTTCCTTATATTATTTTGATTTTTCCCATTGTGTTTTTATGTTCTGCTTCAATTGGCTGGAAGCTTGTGCAGATCGGCTAGGCCGTGACTTCTGCAAGACACGAAAACCCCATTTTTTCTTTTGGCAGATCCTTCAGGTTAATGCGTTTAATAAACTCTGCTTTAGATCCTTATTAACCGATTTTTTACCCCTTTCCTTCTCTTCAGGTTGGGTAGAAGATGATTTGGCAATCTGGATGGTTGGCCACTCTTATGTGTACTGGGCAGCAAGGTTTTTGGCCTCGGAGGGGGCACAGATGTTTCCTAGGGCTCATGGCGTTCGTTGGCTTGGTTGGCGGGGGATGATGTGGAAAGATCTGAAGAGTAGATTGGTCAGTCAGGTCAGCGAGCATGGAGTCCCTAGGGTGCTGGTTGTCCATTTAGGTGGCAACGACCTGGGGAAGAGGACATCTTTGGAGCTGCGGTGGGCCATGATGAAGGATCTGGCCAGTGTGGCCGCAGCATGGACCAATTGTGTCTTGGTGTTCTCTATGATGGTGCCAAGGTTGAGTTGGCGAGGTGTGGCGGACGGTCGCCTGATTGATGAGGCCAGGCAAAAGGTGAATGGGGCGGTGGCGAAGTGGGTGTTGGCCCACGGAGGCAAAGTGGTTCGCCACCCTAGGATTCGGTTTCGTGACAGTCACCTTTTTCGGCCTGATGGTGTGCATCTGTCCAAGGAAGGGATGATGCTTTTCCTGGAGGATCTGTTTCTGGTGCTGCAGGAGTTAGGTTGAGGGTATGGTGGCGGTGCGAAGACTCTGTGGAGGAGTCTTTCGCTGTTGGCGGAAAAGAACGGCAGGTTGTAGTTTGTCTTGTTAGTTGCAGTGATTTACAGTTTTGGTGTGGTTTAGGTGCACTCACCTCCATTGACTTTTAAGGCCGCTTGACCACCCGTCCGGGGGCAGCGTCATCACCCATCAGGGTGGGTAGTCACCGTGGGGGTCTGAGTCGGGCACCTATTACCTATTTTATAGTTTGTGTTAAATTAGGATCGTTTGGAAATTTAATGTTTTGAGGTTATCGTCAGTTGATATATAGCCGTTCTTTTTTCTGCCACCATATGTCGGCTGAATCGGCATGTTAACTAAAATTTTCATTTTACAGGTTTTCTAATGGTTAGGGTACAATAAATAGCTAACAATTTTCTGCCAAATTCAAGTCTCCGTGTCATTATTTCTTGGTATTAAAGGTACTGAATGCTTTACTTTTGAATAAGGGGTCCACACATTATCATTAGGAGGTTTATTAAAATTCAGGGCAATTTTATTAATTTCTACCTCAGTTTTCATAGGGTCATCTGAGATTCTATGTGCCCTTAGGAACTGGGAATACGGTAAACTGAATTTAGTCGAAGCTGGGTGGAAACTGGATGCGTGCAGCAAGGTATTTTTGTCCGTAGGTTTCTTAAATTAGTTAGTATGTAACTGACCATCCTTAAAGGATATTTCAACATCTAGGTAATTAACTCTTTCCCCACTCATGGTGGTGGTGAACTTGATGTTAGCATCCCGTAAATTTATATCTACCTATCCTCCCCAGATGTGTCACCACCAGTATTGGCTCGTGTCACTGGATGCCTGTCTGCCATTTCATCTTGGATGTCATCTCGCCACCTCAAACTCAACATTTCCAAAACCGAATTAATTATTTTCCCACCAGCTAAGAGTAGTTACCAACCTGATATCTCTATAACTGTTGACAATGCAACTATCCACCCCACCCCACAAGCTCATTGCCTAGGTGTCACCCTTGACTCTGAACTGTCCTTTGTTCCACACATTCAATCTGTCTCTAAATCATGTTACATGCACCTTAAAAACATATCCAAAATACGCCCTTATCTTACACAAGACACTGCAAAAACTCTAATCCATGCACTCATCATCTCCCGCATTGATTATTGTAATAGTCTCCTTACTGGTCTTCCCAAACATAGGCTATCACCACTTCAATCCATTTTAAATGCAGCTGCGAGGCTAATCTTCCTCGCCAGACGTTCTTCATCTGCTGATCCGCTCTGTCAGTCCCTCCATTGGTTACCGGTTTTCTACCGTGTCAAATATAAAATACTTTTACTTACATACAAGGCTATTAACCAAACTGCACCATCATACATCTCCTCACTCATCTCAAAATATCTCCCTACCAGACCTCTCCGCTCTGCACAAGATCTGCGTCTCTCATCCACATGTATTACCTGTTCCCACTCAAAATTACAGGACTTTACCCGGGCTTCACCCACTCTGTGGAATGCACTCCCACGCACAATGAGACTCTCCTTTAGTCTCCATACCTTTAAACGTTCTCTGAAAACTCATCTCTTCAGACAAGCCTACCAAATTTCAGACCCACACACATAACCTTAACAGCTTCCCTATCAAGTTACAGACCCTCTGTACAGTCCACATACAGGGCCGGCTCCGGGGTTTGTGGCGCCCCGGGCGGCTTTAGGGGGCGTGGCTTTGTACAGGGGGCGTGGTCATTTACGCCCCCTGTACAGCTGAATTGATGTGCGGTGCGCGATGACGTCATCGCGCACCGCACAGCAAAGGTCCTCTCCACGAAGGGAAACTAGACGCGTAGCGTCTAGTTCCCTTCGTGGAGAGGACCTTTGCTGTGCGGTGCGCGATGACGTCATCGCGCACCGCACAGTAAAGGACCTCTCCAGCAAGGGAAACTAGACACGTACGCGTCTAGTTTCCCTTCCCAGCGGTGGTGGCCGGGGGCAGCGGGCAGCAGGGGGCACACACCAGCAGCGGATCTTGCCCTGGTGCGGCGCCCCGGGCAAAAGTACTGCTTGCCCGTGGCAAGATCCGCTACTGTCCACATAAACTCACATTTTGTCTTCCAACATTGCTGGGTGATCATATCATATACAACCCATTAAGAACCTAGCAACCTGGGGAACCATTATGTAACAGGTAGCATCTATCCTTGTGTATCAATGCCTATTTCCCTATAGATTGTAAGCTTGCGAGCAGGGCCTTCCTACCTCTGTCTGTCTGTCTGTCTGTCTGTCTTTGCCCAGTTTTGTTCTATAATTGTTGTTCTAATTGTAAAGCGCAACGGAATATGCTGCGCTGTATAAGAAACTGCTAATAAATAAATAAATAAATAATCTGTTATCACCTGGTTTAAAGATTCCTCCGTACCTGACCAGATAAGAAAAAGATCATCTATATATCTAACAAAGAATACTATCTTATCAGCACAGTCAGAATTAGTGAAAAATAAATCCTTCTCTATCTCGAACATGAAGCAGTTAGCAAATGCAGGGGAAATGCAACTGCCCATAGCGCAACCCTGCAGTTGCTCAAACCACCCATTATCGAATAAGAAGTAATTACGGGTTAACGTTAGCCTTAACAATTCCAAAAACAATTGTAAATTAGGACCATTGTACAAAGGGCTGCTCGAAAGCAGACGTCTGGCTGCCTCTACACCTCTATCGTGAGGGATATTGGTGTAGAGGCTAACCACGTCTAATGTACATAATATGCAATTAGCAGGGAGATCTGTAAGATGCTGTAACTTAATATTTAATGAGGTGGTATCCTTCAAATAAGTGAACTGAGCCTGAATAACTGGTTGGAAATAATGATCCAGGTATAGTGAAACTTTGTAGAACACTGAGTTACGGGCAGCTATGATAGGACGTCCCGGTGGATCACTCAAATCCTTATGAATTTTAGGTATGGTATAAAAAACTGGTGCCACCGGGGAATCTTGTATCAATGCCTCCTGTACCTCCACAGAGATCAAATTATTATGTACCGCTGTCGCTAGCACATTTCTGAGCTCGCTATTATATTTCTCAGTAGGATCTGTCAATAAGCGTCTATATACAGAAGTATCAAGCAACTGTCTATATGCTTCAGTTTTATACTGACATAAACTTTGAACAACAATACCGCCCCCCTTATCGGCGGGACGTATGAATATACTCTGATTCTTACTGAGTGCAACCAGTGCCTCTCTTTCACCTTTAGACAAATTCACCTTACTTTTTTTCTGCGATTTAACGGGTCTGGGACTGAGGGTCGACAGCAAAAAGGTCGACACACCTTAGGTCGACTCCAATTGGTCGACGCACCTTAGGTCGACATGGGCAAAAGGTCGACATGGACAAAAGGTCGACAGGAACAAGGTCGACATGGAAAAAGGTCGACATGAGTTTTTTATGTTTTTTTTGGTGTCGTTTTCTTCGTAGAGTGACCGGGAACCCCAATTAGTGCACCGCGTCCCCTCGCATGGCTCGCTTCGCTCGCCATGCTTCGGGCATGGTGCCTTCGCTCCGCTACCGCTTCGCTCGGCACACTTTACCGTTCCAATCGTAGTCCACGTGGATCGTTAAGTATGAAAAGTTTCCAAAAAAGAAAAAAATCGTGAAAAAGTCATGTCGACCTTTTTCCATGTCAACCTTGTTCCTGTCGACCTTTTGTCCATGTCGACCTAAGGTGTGTCGACCAATTGGCGGTGACCTAAGGTGTGTCGACCTTTTTGCTGTCAACCTGGAGTCCGAATACCGATTTAACAGCCTCCCCCACCTTAGAGTCCAAAACTCTAGCAAAACATTTTAAAGATGTATTGGCAGTGACTGAATCAAAATTAGAACGAGACCTTAATTTCATACCTTTTAATTTACCTTTTAATTTCAGACCTTTTTACAAGCCATGATTGTAATGAAAAATGTTCCTTCATCCGTAACCTCCTGTTAACATTATAAGAATCAATTTTCCAAGGTAGTTTCCTGATATTTCAATACAGGAAATATTGTCCTCATTTATAAAATTGAATAAACACCTCATTTCGGCATCATATGCAGAAATGCATTATAAGTTGTTGCATCGTGTTTATATCACACCTAAACTACGTTTCTTAACAGGAGCCTCCCCTAACTCCAACTGCTTTAAATGCATGCAACAGATGCAGATCTAATGCACTGTATGTGGGACTGTAAAGAGGTTCACACATTTTGGTCATTAGTTCAATCTTACATAAATACGACTCTTCAGCTACGGTTAGAGATTACTTCTGAGTGGGCAATATGGAATATTTCTGTAACACACTCCCACCCTAAATTATCTGGGGGGAAGAAGCTGTTATTAACAAAAATTTCTGCTGCAGCTAAGAAAACTATCTTGTCCCAATGGATCATGTCGGGTACTTTATCCCTGGCATTACTGATGCCTAGAATAGAACACTTGTTCCACATGGATTGGTTAGAAACGTCTATTAACATGGAGAGCAAAGCAGAAAAGTTCTTTAGTACATGGTTACCTTTTATACACACCTTACCCCCAGGTAGAAAGGATACGCTCCGAACCGCAATATGTCTGACCTCCTGGTATAATTTGGAAGTCCTAACGCTAGGTTGCCCTCCATTCTAAACTCTTGAGGAACGAAATACAATGACATATGATGTACTGTTATATTTTATTTATCCGAATTGTGTGTAACCTCCCAATATTTATCGTTCTGATATTTGTACTCTAGCTTTCTGTCTGTTGATATGTATTGTACTATCTCCATTTGTCTTCTGTAAACTACATTTACAGTTCTATAATAAAATATGTTTAAAAAAAAAAAAAGAATCAATTTTCCACTGGAAGTCATCAAATTCGGTGGTCGGTATAAATGACAGACCTCTATTAAGGACTGAAAGTTCATTGGTAGTTAAGCAACGTCCTGATAAATTTACAATCTTGTTGTTTTCTTTGACTTAGCTGTTTTTTTTAAGGATTCTTTGGTTTTGTTTACTGCGCCTGGTGCTGTGCCTGATTTGGCTCCTATCATGGCCCTGGTATTCACCCCTAAAGGGGACTTTCTCCCTTGTGATCCGTAGACTGTTCACCACTAGATGTATCTGTCGCATATGCTCTGCGTGGTCTCTGTTTAAACCCACGACTCGGCTGTCGTCTGCCATCAGGATTATTCACCCAACTATATACACATCCCTCCTTTTAATCCTTCTGCACTGTCAGTAATTTACGTCTCTTAAAGTGTACTAACTCTTGTTTATATGTCTATAATTGTGGTCAGTTTCTCCATCCATTTTACCTCAGTATCAGCCTTTAATGCATTTAGATGTTTTTCCTCAAAAGCAGCTGTCATCTCTTTAATCAAATTCATTTCTATGGCAGATTCCTCTATGACTAGAAGTATGAGATCTAAACTGCATTTATTTAAGAACCCAATCCACTTGCGGCAGAAGTCGGTATTATATTTATCAATAGTGGGAATATTCCGTAACCTAAACCCACGTGGAATTTAAAAACCATCAAATTTCTATGGTAATCAGATAGGGTCACACCATGCATAAAAAAGTCAATCTGTTTCTTATGCAACCGTAATAATTTCTGAAAGAGGATATCATTACTTTCAATACCTCCCGATGTGGCCAGGTCCTCCTTAAATCTGATATTCTCAGCATCCGCATCAGAGAAGGACCATATCTCACATGCAGCAACATCTATGTGACGGTACCTACTGGGTTCTCCAGGATCTACACCATGTGCCATGGTCGGCGTAGCCAGCGATCCTAGAAACGTGTACCCCAAACAAATTTCTGAATTAAGATATAGCAAAAAAGCAGGGTGGTGCCTTGTATGTTCCGGTGTA
Organism: Pseudophryne corroboree; assembly: GCF_028390025.1. Taxonomy (NCBI): domain Eukaryota; kingdom Metazoa; phylum Chordata; class Amphibia; order Anura; family Myobatrachidae; genus Pseudophryne; species Pseudophryne corroboree. The sequence continues at coordinate 120,510,441 of NC_086445.1, read as the reverse complement.
TGGTGCTCTCACTTAAAGTGTCAGCACCCGTTCCTCCGGACAAATGTAGCCACACAATTACCGGCACTCAATTCCACTGTAGCCGAATGCCCTAGTGCCCTCCGTCACAAAGCAGTGTACATACTAGCTGGATATAATGTGGCGGCGCTCAATCGGGACTTATACAGCGTCATGAAAGAAAGAGACTAGGCTCTATTCTATTGTTAACGTTTCAGTTTATAACTTTCGTCAGAACATCAAACAAAGAAAAGTGACATACCTTTATACCTCCACCATTACACGTGAACTCCCCCCGTGGCTCGGTCACGTCGGCGGGGGAAGGGTGACATCATCAATCTACAACACTTGCAGAGCGCTCCTCCCCGTCGTCGCTCCGGTTACCATAGGGACTACATTAAACAAAATATCACAGTGTTAAAACATAACAATCCTGGATAGCCTATGCATCAACACATAATCAAAATATTTTGATATTTTGTTTAATGTAGTGAATAATGTGAATAATAATGTAATGTTAATTTCGACTAATACTGTGTGGTATAAAGTGAATTTTGGCTCATACTGTGTGACGTAATGTGAATTTCGGCTCATACTGTGAGGCAGTGGCGCAACTAGCGAGCGGTGGGCCCAGGTGCGACAAAATGCTTTGGGCCCCCCATCCCATCCAAGTCCACCCCCTCACCCCTGGAGAGGATCTGGTGAGGGGGACCTGCTCAGGGCCAGAGAAATGGATACCTAGCAACAGTGCCGTAAAAAGACATTTTAGCACTGTGTGCAAGAAACGGCATCGGAGCCCCACCCCTGCATGCAAAACAGGGGCAGTGCGCGCCGTAGGCGCGCGCAAAAATACATAGTGGCGTGGCTTCGTGGGGAAGGGGTGTGGCCACAAAATAATACCAATTCAGAAAACGGTGCACAGTAGTCTCCATTATTCAAATTACGCCGCACAGTAGCACCACTACACCAGGTAGAGACCCTTTTACACCTTACGGCGGACAGATTCCTCTTTTTACACATTACAGCAGACAGCGTCCCCTTTTTACACATTACGGCAGACAGCGTCCCCCTTTTTACACATAACGGCAGACAGCGTGCCCTTTTTACACATAGCGGCAGACAGCATGCACTTTTTACAAATAACGGCAGACAGCGTGCCCTTGTTAAACATAGCGGCAGACAGCGTGCCCTTTTTACATATAACGGCAGACAGCGTGCCCTTGTTACACATAGCGGCAGACAGCGTACACTTTTTACACATAACGGCAGACAGTGTGCCCTTTTTACACATAACGGCAGACAGCGTCCCCTTTTTACACATTACGGCAGACAGCGTGCCCTTGTTACACATTACGGCAGACAGCGCGCCCTTGTTACACATTACGGCAGACAGCGTGCCCTTGTTACACATTACGGCAGACAGCATCCCCCTTTTTACACATTGCGGCAGGCAGATTCCCCCTTTTTATACATTGCGGCAGGCAGATTCCCCCTTTTTACACATTGCGGCAGGCAGATTCCCCCTTTTTACACATTGCGGCAAGCAGATTCCCCCTTTTTACACATTGCGGCAAGCAGATTCCCCCTTTTTACACATTGCGGCAGGCAGATTCCCCCTTTTTACACATTGTGGCAGACAGTCCCCCTTTTTGTACATGGAAAGAAAAGAAAAGAAAGAAAGAAAGAAAGAAAGAAAGAAAGAAAGAAAGAAAGAAAGAAAGAAAGAAAGAAAGAAAGAAAGAAAGAAAGAAAGAAAGAAAGAAAAAAGAATTATACATACCCTCTCCGCTGGCTTAGGCTCCTCGGTGCAGCTTCTGGTCACGATTCCCGGGCAGGAGAGAAGGAGGAGGAGGGAGGTGGAGAAGGGAGCCGCAGCAGCGCTGTGTTATTGGTGGAGGTGCTGCTGCTGCTGCCCCTCTGCTTCACTATAGGCTGTTCTCGGAAGACAGCCTATAGTGAAGCAGAGGGCCAGCAGCAGCAGCACCTCAACCAGTAGTAAAGTGCTGCTGTAGCTCCCTCCTCCACCTCCCTCCTCCTCCTTCTCCCCCGTACCGCTGCTCCTCTCCTCTCAGGGCGGCTGTGTGCTGCGGGCAGCGGTTGCCCACAGCACACAGCGGCATGTAATGAGTCAGTTTGACTCATTACATGCTTTGGGCCCCTGGACAGAGGCGGGCCCCAGTGCAACGCACTGGTTGCACTGGCGGTAGTTCCGCCTCTGCTGTGAGGGGTAATGGTAATGTGGCTCATACTGTGTGGCGTAATGTGAATTTCGGCTCATACTGTATAGCATAATGTGAATAAGGGGCACTAGTGTCATGGACCAGGGCCGGTTCTAGCCTTTTTGGCGCCCCGGGCGGAAAATAGGGGCGTAGCTTCATACAGGGGGCGTGGTCAGTTACCACCCCCTGTAGAGTTGTGCCCCCATTTGTGCCCCCTGTAGAGTAGCGCCGCACGTCATCGCGCACCGCACAGCAAAGGTCCTCTCCACGAAGGGAAACTAGACGGGTAGCGTCTAGTTCCCTTCACAGCGGGGGACACAGCGGCCACAGTGGGGGCACAGTAGCGGATCTTGCCATGGTGCGGCGCCCTCTGGAAGGCGGCACCCCGGGCAAAAGTCCTGCTTGCCCGTGGCAAGATCCGCTACTGATGGGGACATGTGTGACAAATGCTGGTGTCCTGCAAAGGTTGTTAGGCGCCGGGGTCCGCTCGTCGGTGCGGCCCGGCGCCTAGCAACCAGGGACGCCGTGCGCGTACAGCTGCCGGCTCCCTGGCAACGCTAGACGCCGGGCGCACGGAGCCGCTCTGACCCTAGCAACGGGGACGCCACGTTCGGGCCGCGTTCCCCGTTGCTGGGTCTGTTCTAATTATTTTATGATGTGCTGGCCGTGCAGCTTGCAAGCTGCACGGCATTCATTGTGATTACCCAGTCTGGCTCCTGATTGGGGAGTTCTCTGTTATAAGCACCCTTTGGACTTCCCACAGACGCCGGTGATAGCTTCCTGTTTGCCTGTGTCAGTTGCAGAGAGTTCCAGTCTTGCTCAATCCGGTTGTTCCTTTCCTCAGTGGTCCTGTACTCGGAAAGTTGTCATCATTCCTGGAGTCTGACCGAGCACCTTTAACATCCTGTGGTGTTCGTGAGTCGCGGCGCAGCCGTGTGTTGCGGCTTGTCCGCTTACTGTTTATTATTTAGTATATTTGTGTTCTGGAGCTTTTGCGGAGGATTCCGCTCCCACAGATCCACTCTGGTATCCAGCGGTGCTGGATAGGAGTAACTGATCGGTGGATCCTTGGTTGTCCTTTTCCCTGGCGGCTAGTCCGCACATACCTTTTGGTTTAAGTTAGTTAGCTTGTAACCCCTGGCCTGGTTGCTTAGTCAGAGGGCCCCTTGTTATCACCCTGTCTCGGATTTCCCTTTGTCTCCCATTAAGACCTGAGGGGGCATCGGGGTTGGGCAGACATAATCCGCCCTTCGAACGCGGCTGCCATGGGCTCAAGCAACCATAGTCTCGCAGGGGATTTCTGATAACACGGGCGAGACAACGGAGTTAGGGCGCCAGGGGTTACTAGGCTCTCCTGCTCCCACTACCAGCAGATCTTCCCTGTACTCAGACCTCTGCCATAAGATCTCCTCTGGTCTGGAGTTCGGGAATCATAACATTATCACCGGCCAGACAAAAAAAGAAAATTAAAAGGAGTTAATTTTTTTTCACTTATTCAGTTGGGAGATTTTGTCGGCCTCATGAATCCCACCGGTGTTGGGCCAAATCCTGGCCAACTTCTAGTTAGTCAGATTCAAGAACTTACTCAGATGGTTCAGGATCTGTCCCTCCGGGTGAGGTCACAGGAAGATCTGTTACGGACTTCCCCGAGGGTCATCCCTGAACCAAAAATGCATCTGCCTGACCGTTTTTCTGGGGATAGAAAACAGTTTTTTAATTTTAAAGAGTCTTGTAAACTTTATTTTCGTTTAAGACCAGTCTCCTCAGGTACGGAGGCTCAGCGGGTTGGAATTATTATTTCTCTGCTTCAAGGGGATCCTCAGACCTGGGCTTTTGGTTTAAAGACAGACGATCCGGCCTTATTGTCTGTAGACGCCTTTTTAAAATCTTTAGGGCTATTGTATGACGACCCTGATAGAGAGGCGTCCGCTGAGAGTCAGTTGCGTGCTCTCAGACAGGGTAGGAATCCCGCAGAGATTTATTGTACGGAGTTTCGCCGTTGGTCGAACGACTGTGGATGGAATGACCCAGCCTTACGCAGTCAGTTTTGCCTCGGCTTATCTGAATCTATAAAAGACAGTCTCCTTCTGTATCCCGCTCCTGAGACTCTCGATAAACTCATGGAGCTCTCTATTAAGATAGATCGTCGGCTCAGAGAGCGGAGGGCTGAAAAAGGAGCATCTGTCGGATCTACTCCTTGTGTTTTTTCCATTCCTGTGGACATGGAGGAGCCTATGCAGATAGGTCTCTCCAAATTGTCTCCTGAAGAAAGAACCAGGAGGCAAAATTCTGGTCTTTGTTTATACTGTGGAGGTAAGGGACATTTTGCCCGTAGTTGTCCGAACAAGTCGGGAAACTACCCGACCAAGTGAGTTGTGAGGGGGTTCACTTTGGTCTGCAGCTTATCTCCTCAAATAATTCACTGTTAGTTCCTGCTAAAGTTTCCTTTGGCAGCCTCTGTTCCTCGGTCTCTGCTTTTGTGGACAGTGGAGCTGCAGGGAACTTTATGGATTTAACATGGACCAAGGCCTTAGGTATTCCTCAGTTAACCTTGGGTAGGTGTGTCACCATGCATGGTTTAGATGGGAGTCCCTTGTCCAATGGGGTTATTTCTCTCTGTACACCTCCTGTTTTACTTTCGGTAGGAGCTCTGCATTCTGAAAAGATTGAGTTTTTCCTTACCCATTGTCCAGCAGTTCCTGTGGTTCTGGGTCACCCTTGGCTGGCCTTTCATAATCCCATCATTGATTGGCAGTCGGGGGAGATCTTACAATGGGGTACCATCTGTAATAAAGAATGTATTACGCTTCCTATCCGAGTAGCTGCCGCCGTTCCCGCACCCATTCCTGTGGAATACCAGGATTTTGTTGATGTATTTTCCAAGGGCAATGCGGATATTCTGCCTCCCCATAGGCCTTATGATTGTGCCATTGAGCTAATTCCTGGTGCCACGTTGCCTAAAGGAAGGTTATATGCATTGTCTGGTCCTGAAACTGTGGCCATGAATGAGTATGTGAAAGAAAGCCTTGGGAAAGGATTTATCAGGCCATCTAAATCCCCTTTAAGTGCAGGGTTCTTCTTCGTAGAGAAGAAGGATGGTTCACTTAGACCCTGCATTGACTTTAGAGCTTTGAATAAAATCTCAGTAAAGAATACTTACCCTCTGCCGCTGATCTCTGTCCTCTTTGATCAGCTACGTTCGGCTGTGATTTTTTCTAAGATTGACCTGAGAGGAGCATATAACCTCATCAGAATCAAGTCAGGGGATGAGTGGAAAACGGCATTCAGTACTCAGTCAGGCCACTATGAGTATCTGGTTATGCCATTTGGCCTGTCTAACGCTCCGGCAGTTTTCCAGGATCTCATTAACGATGTGCTCCGTGAGTTTCTTGGAAGGTTCGTTGTAGTCTACTTAGACGATATTTTGATTTATTCTGACTCTGTAGAACAACATGTTACCCAGGTGCGTCAGGTTCTAAAAAAATTACGTGAAAATCACCTATATGCCAAGCTTGAGAAGTGTGAATTTCATGTCACGGAGGTATCCTTTTTAGGGTACATTATTTCCCCTCGGGGATTCTGTATGGAACCAAAGAAGCTCCAAGCCATCCTTAGTTGGGCGCAACCCACCAACTTAAAAGCAATTCAGCGCTTTTTAGGGTTTGCGAACTACTATAGAAGATTTATTCACTCCTTCTCTGACCTAGTTGCTCCCATTGTGGCACTGACTAAGAAGGGAGCAGATCCTACCAATTGGTCACGTGAAGCTGAGTTATCTTTTCAGGCCATGAAACAAGCCTTTGTCTCAGCCCCTGTCCTCAGACATCCCAACCCAGAATTGCCTTTCATTGTTGAGGTTGATGCCTCGGAGGTTGGAGTAGGGGCTATCCTATCTCAGAAGGATCCGGATTCCCTCGAATTACATCCTTGTGCCTTTATGTCCAGGAAATTCTCATCTGCAGAATCCAACTACGATGTTGGTAACCGGGAATTGCTGGCTATTAAATGGGCTTTCGAGGAGTGGAGGCATTGGCTTGAAGGAGCGACTCATACCATTTCAGTTTTGACTGATCACAAAAATCTTCAATACATTGAATCAGCTAAACGACTGAATGCCCGGCAGGCTCGTTGGGCTTTATTTTTTACTCATTTCAAATTTATTATCACCTTCAGGCCAGGTTCCAAGAATACTAAGGCAGATGCCCTGTCACGCAGTTTTCTTCCAGTTCAAGACAACAGTCCTGTTACTCCCATACTTCCGTCTTCAGTCATTCGGGCAGGCCTCACACAGGATGTATTTACCCAGTTAAAGCTGCTTCAACATCAAGCTCCTGAAAATACTCCTGCTGGTCGTCTTTTTGTCCCTGAGTTTTTGAGAGCAACTGTTTTGACGGAGTTTCATGATAGCAAAGTTGCCGGGCATCCGGGGATCGCTAAGACTTTGGAATTAGTCTCCCGCTCAGTATGGTGGCCTGGTCTTTCCAAAGACATTAAAGAGTTTGTTTTTTCGTGTCAGGTCTGTGCACAGCATAAAGTTCCTCGTTCTTTGCCTATCGGTCAACTTATGCCCTTGAATGTTCCTCTTAGGCCATGGTCGCATATCTCCATGGATTTTGTGGTGGACCTCCCTCTGTCAGCCGGATGCCGAGTCATATGGGTGGTAGTGGACCGTTTTAGCAAAATGGCCCATTTCATTGCTCTTCCCCGATTGCCATCTGCCCAGGGATTGGCAGTCTTGTTCCTCCGCCATGTTTTCAGACGCCATGGCTTACCCACTGATATTGTTTCTGATCGGGGTCCACAATTCATTGCACAATTTTGGAAGTCTTTTTGTGCTTCATTAAAGATGAAATTATCTTTAACGTCTGGCTATCATCCCCAATCCAATGGGCAGACTGAGCGAGTTAATCAATCTCTAAAACAATATTTGCGTTTGTACTTGGCCAAACTCCAAAATGACTGGTCTGAGTTTCTTCCATTGGCGGAGTTTGCTTATAATAATGCCTGTCATTCTTCCACCAATGTGTCTCCATTTTTTGCAGTTTTTGGTTTTCACCCCAGGGCTAATTCATTTTTTCAACATTCCTCTGTCTCCTCACTGGCCCTGACCTCTCATCTTAGACTCATTTGGAGAAAAGTACACCTGGCTCTCAGAAAAGCGGCATTCCGGGAAAAAAGATTTTCTGACAGGCTCCGGCGGCCGTGCACTTTTAAAGTAGGAGATAGGGTGTGGTTGTCGACTCGCAACATTAAACTTCGACAAACCTCAGCCAGATTGGGTCCTAAATTTATTGGACCATTTCACATTATCAAAAAAGTCAATCCAGTTGCTTTCCGGTTACGTTTACCAAAAACTTTACGGATCGGAAATACCTTCCATTGCTCATTGCTGAAACCATATGTTTCGTCCAGTAGATTTCCTCGTAAAATATCTCAGGGGAGATCACCAATAAATGTACAGGGTCAGCAGGAGTTCCTGGTTGAGAAGGTTCTCGATTCCAAGTTTTCCCGGGGTCGGCTTTATTTTTTGGTACATTGGAGAGGTTATGGGCCAGAGGAAAGGTCTTGGGTCCTGGATGAGGATCTTCATGCCCCGAGGCTCAAAAGGGCATTTTTTCGAGAATTTCCTCGGAAACCTGGCTTTAGGGGTTCCTTGACCCCTCCTCAAGGGGGGGGTACTGTTAGGCGCCGGGGTCCGCTCGTCGGTGCGGCCCGGCGCCTAGCAACCAGGGACGCCGTGCGCGTACAGCCGCCGGCTCCCTGGCAACGCTAGACGCCGGGCGCACGGAGCCGCTCTGACCCTAGCAACGGGGACGCCACGTTCGGGCCGCGTTCCCCGTTGCTGGGTCTGTTCTAATTATTTTATGGTGTGCTGGCCGTGCAGCTTGCAAGCTGCACGGCATTCATTGTGATTACCCAGTCTGGCTCCTGATTGGGGAGTTCTCTGTTATAAGCACCCTTTGGACTTCCCACAGACGCCGGTGATAGCTTCCTGTTTGCCTGTGTCAGTTGCAGAGAGTTCCAGTCTTGCTCAATCCGGTTGTTCCTGTCCTCAGTGGTCCTGTACTCGGAAAGTTGTCATCATTCCTGGAGTCTGACCGAGCACCTTTAACATCCTGTGGTGTTCGTGAGTCGCGGCGCAGCCGTGTGTTGCGGCTTGTCCGCTTACTGTTTATTATTTAGTATATTTGTGTTCTGGAGCTTTTGCGGAGGATTCCGCTCCCACAGATCCACTCTGGTATCCAGCGGTGCTGGATAGGAGTAACTGATCGGTGGATCCTTGGTTGTCCTTTTCCCTGGCGGCTAGTCCGCACATACCTTTGGTTTAAGTTAGTTAGCTTGTAACCCCTGGCCTGGTTGCTTAGTCAGAGGGCCCCTTGTTATCACCCTGTCTCGGATTTCCCTTTGTCTCCCATTAAGACCTGAGGGGGCATCGGGGTTGGGCAGACATAATCCGCCCTTCGAACGCGGCTGCCATGGGCTCAAGCAACCATAGTCTCGCAGGGGATTTCTGATAACACGGGCGAGACAACGGAGTTAGGGCGCCAGGGGTTACTAGGCTCTCCTGCTCCCACTACCAGCAGATCTTCCCTGTACTCAGACCTCTGCCATAAGATCTCCTCTGGTCTGGAGTTCGGGAATAATAAAAAAGGTAGGGTCTGATGGCATAGAAAGAGGCAAATGTGTCTGTAATGGAATATATGTATATTTTAAATTTTACTTGTGTTATATTAAAACTCAAACGTTTCACCCCCTAAATCTCCCGTACTTTTCAGAATGGCCCACTCAAAATCAGGGTGTAGGTGCAAGGGGTGGGGTGTGTGTGTGGGGGGTTGAGTCCAGGGCCGGACTGCCCATCTGGGCCAATGGGCTGGTGGGCCGGTCTGGTCCAGAGAGAGCAGGGAAGGCTGCGTTTCTGGCTCTTTTGTTTGTCCCCCGCTGCCGCTGCCAGACGGGTCCCGTTGCTAAGCAATATGGGGGCGTGGCGCGAGTCCACAAAAGGAATCTAGATGCTACTGTGGGGATGGGAAGGGAGAAGAGGGAATGCATATGCACCTAGGCCCACCACTTTCTAGTTCCAGCACTGGGTCAGGGATAGGTTGGGGACGTGTAAGCAGCGATAGGGTACAGCGGCAGCCAGGACTCAGGGTTATGCCATAGCGGACAGTCAGTACCAGCCGGTGGTCACACCATTATGTTTCATTTTATTTCTCTGGGGTATATTATATCTACTTTATTATTAGGAACTAGGGACAAATTAGATTAAGCCATGTGATTTTACTGAGAGAATGTAAAATAGTGCTAGACATGTCCCTGGGCGGTGCTAGACACGCCCAAAAGGTGGTGCAAGACACGCCCCTCCTGTGGTGCCCCCCTAATTAAATTAGCTGTGCATACCTATGGCTACATGTGACAGGGGCAGTGACATGATGTCAGAAGGAGAATGGAGGTAGCACGAACCCACACACTGATAGTTATATAGTAGCAGGGTCCCCCAGCAGCACAGAGTATATCAGGAGATGCATAATGTGCTGCGCTATATAAGAAACTGTAAATAAATCGATCATTTCACAGGGGCACTGACAGGAATGAGGAGGGGAACAGAAGCAGCAAGAAGCCACAGACTGAAAAGGGGTCCGGCCACTACACAAAGTTGGTCAGGGAAGCAAGATATGCCTATATACTAGATCTCCAACCAACATTAATTAACGAACAACTATAATTCTAATTTACCATCCTCATCCCATAGTGAAGCACGGGTATTCAGCTAGTACTGTGTATACGCACCTGGACATTGTAGTGATAGACAGGAACACATCCTGTTCAGCTGAATTCTCCCCATATAAGTGAATTATTCATAACAAAACTAAATGTATAACATATATAATTATAACTTTGCTAGCATAACAAACCCGGCATAAGCTGGGTCACCCTCTCCTGCGCCCATATTTACCCTGGTGGTCAGTCCTCCTCCCCTCAGGCTGTATCTTCTGCTTTGCAGTGAGAGATGTTGAGGTGCATGCCCAGGTTTCCACTGAGCACACATTAAGGAGACAGGACAGACCTTCTACAATTACAGTATTAAGCAGATACATACAGTAAACTATACCAAACATGAATACAATGGTTGTATCATTCACTATTGTCATATCCACATAGCATTTTCTTGCTCATGATGGTCTTCAATGGTGGGCAGCTGAAGGTCAAGTAGGGGCATGACATACTGGCAAAATATTCCTTTAGGGTGGCAAAGAGATGTAGGATAACCATGACTTTACAGAACTGTCTAAGTTCTAAACAGCTCTTAAGTACCAGAAACTCATTTACTGTAGAAACCAAAGGGGCGGTCATAGCGGGCAGTGGACAATGAGCTGGATGTGCAGTGGCTGGATGGGCTCTAGGCTGGATGGGCAGCGGGCAGCGGATACTAGGCTGGATAGGCAACAGCTGAATGGGCACTAGGTTGGCTAGACAGCAAACACTAGGCTGGATGGGCACTAACCTGGATGTGCAGTGGGCAGTGGACACTAGGCTGGATAGGCAGTGGCTGGATGATCACTAGGCTGGATGGGCAGTGGCTCGATGACCACTAGACTGGATGGGCAGTGGCTGGATGGGCACTAGGCTGGATGTGCAGTGGGCAGCGAATACTAGGCTGGATAGGCAGCAGCTGGATGGGCACTAGGCTGGATAGGCAGCAGACACTTGGGCTGGATGGGCACTAGGCTGGATGTGCAGTGGGCAGCGGACACTATTCTGGATGAGCAGCGGCTGGATGAGTACTAGGCTGGATGGGCAGTGACTGGATGAGCACTAGGCTGGATAGGTAGTGAGCAGCGGACACTAGGCTGGATGGGCACTAGGCTGGATGTGCAGTGGGTAGCTGACACTAGGCTGGATGGGCAGGGGCTGGATGAGCACTAGGCTGGATGGACAGTGGCTGGATGAGCACTAGGCTGGATGGGCAGTGGGCAGTGGACACTAGGCTGGATGGGCAATGGGCAGTAGACACTAGGCTGGATGGGCAGTGGGCAGCGGACACTAGACTGGATGGGCAGTGAGCAGCAGACACTAGGCTGGATGGGCACTAGGCTGGATGTGCCGTGGACAGCGGAAACTAGGCTGGATGGGGAGTGGCTGGATGAGCACTAGCTGGATGGGCAGTGGCTGGATGAGTACTATGCTGGATGGGCAGTGGGCAGCGAACACTAGGCTGGATGGGCAGTGGGCAGAGGACACTAGGCTGGATGGGCAGTGGACACTAGGCTGGATGGGCAGTGAGCAGCGGACAATAGGCTGGATGGGCAGCGGGCAGCGGACATTAGGCTGTATCAATCTTCAATGGGATTTTCTTCAGGTAGTAGGATATGGTCAATGATAATGTATTTTCCATCGCCACTGCTTTCTCAAATAGCAAGAAAAGTGGGTGGTCCTCTTAACCCGGTTTAGGACTGACAGAGGACCACTCTGACACTGCTAGCATAGTAATATTTTCAATAAATAAATATGAATGGCTCCATCTGATTAAAGGTCAGTCATCCGCTTTTTAGTTCCAGTTGGTAAAAAAAAAGTTGCAGTATGTCTCTCTATGGCCCCAAATTAGAGTATGATCAGTTTTGTGGCCCAAACATAGGTGTAAAATGTAGTCACAAACTATGGGGGTAATTCCAAGTTGATCGCAGCAGGAAATTTTTTGGCAGTTGGGCAAAACCATGGCCCTCATTCCGAGTTGTTCGCTCGCAAGCTGCTTTTAGCAGCATTGCACACGCTAAGCCGCCGCCTACTGGGAGTGAATCTTAGCTTAGCAAAATTGCGAACGAAAGATTCGCAATATTGCGAAAAGACTTCTCTGTGCAGTTTCTGAGTAGCTCGAGACTTACTCTTCCAGTGCGATCAGTTCAGTGCTTGTCGTTCCTGGTTTGACGTCACAAACACACCCAGCGTTCGGCCAGACACTCCTCCGTTTCTCCAGCCACTCCCGCGTTTTTCCCAGAAACGGTAGCTTTTTTTCACACACACCCATAAAATGGCCAGTTTCCGCCCAGAAACACGCACTTCCTGTCAATCACATTACGATCACCAGAACGAAGAAAAAACCTTGTAATGCCGTGAGTAAAATACCAAACTGCATAGCAAATTTACTTGGCGCAGTGGCAGTGCGAACATTGCACATGCGCATTTAGCGGAAAATGCGATGCGAAGAAAATTACCGAGCGAACAACTCTGAATGACCACCCATGTGCACTGCAGGGGGGGCAGATATAACATGTGCAGAGAGAGTTAGATTTGGGTGTGGTGTGTTCAATCTGCAATCTAAATTGCAGTGTAAAAATAAAGCAGACAGTATTTACCCTGCACAGAAACAAAATAACCCACCCAAATCTAACTCTCCATGCACATGTTATATTTGCCTCCCCTGCAGTGCACATGGTTTTGCCCAACTGCTAAAAAATTTCCTGCTGCGATCAACTTGGAATTACCCCCATAGTTGTGTATGACACTTACACAGACAAGATTACTGCTACATAGAATAATTGACAAGTCTTGATCGTGTCATAGAGATGGTTATGGCACAAGAGTTACCTGATTTCTTAAATGTCTTTTTAGACCCTTTTCCTTTATTTTTCATATATACAGTATTTATTACATTTATGGAGTAATCAAAACAAAAAACAACTACCTACGCTCATGACTGGTATTCCATCTGCAGACAGCACTGATATTCCTTCAAAAGCAAGAACAATGCTGAAATGATGGCCCAGTGGTATTTTGGGGTGGAGCCTTGGAGTCCCTTGTGATATTGCTGTCAAGATTCCAATTAATTCAGGAGGAGCATTGCCTCTCGAAGGATGGAATAAAACCACACCAAAGCTCTGATAATAAAGGGGTTGTTTTTTTTAATTGAGAGTGCTGCGCAGTGTGGTGCACCACTGACAGAGAGGAGCGGCTGCAGTGCGAAGAGGAGCAGCCAGAAGATTCAGAATAAGGAAGTGTCTGTGGGCAGGATGCAAATCTGGAGCTGGAGAGACAGAAGGGGAAGATGGGGGCTGGCAGCAGAGGCATTGGGGAGCTATCTGGACAGGCACTCCTGGCAAGCTGAAACTGCAGAAAAATAGGCGAAAAACTGGGTGGGAGTGGCAGGATTACTGCCACATTACTTCCTTCTTTGTCAACTCAGCTGTGCTACTGCACCAACGTGTGTGTGGGGGTGGCACCACTGTCTATTTTACCTCTGGGCGCCTGGTATAAACTTATGCCCCTAAGTGGAACAGCCTGGAATGGTTATTAGGACAAGGGACTGTTATACCCATTTTCCAACCCGTTAAACTGTTTAAAAAGTGACAAGAAGCAGATGCAAGAGAAAGTAACTCAGAAAGAGGTACTGCAGCATCATTACACATTTCTAAGGACTGTAAATGATGCCAGGTACCACTGAATGAGCATCATAAAGTTGAGGCATACTATAGTGGAAACATGCAGTTAGCGAGCAGTTGGTCTGGCCAAGCATGGCCAGAAGGATACAGTAGGTCTGTGACAGCAGGATACTGACAGCAGCAACACCGCATACATACGGGTGAACTAACAGGGCACAGAGTAAGACAATATTATCACATGTATGTCTAAAGCTTTAATATATTTAAATGTAGAATAACAATTTAGGCTTTTTATCTACAGTCACTAGCTAAATACAGCTTCAGTCTGTGCTGTCCAATCAGTGGTGCAAGTAGATTTTTTTTCTTAGTGGTACTGATAGTAAAAATGGGCATGGTCACGTGTCATGAGGGGGCGTGGTCACACAAAACTAGGGGAGTGGCTACATGACAATAGGGGCATGGCCACATTATGCCACACACCATAATGCCCCTTACACATTATGCCAAACACCGTAATGCCCATTACACATTATGCCACACACTGTAATGCTTATTCCTTATTATGCCAGACACCGTGACACCCATTGCACATTATGCCACACACCATAATGCCCATTACACATTATGCCGCACACCGTAATGCCTATTACATATTATACCACACACTGTAATACCTATTACATATTATACCACACACAGTTATGACACTGACACAATTTTACAAAAATCGCCCTTATAAATTATGCCCCAATGGTGGGCTGGACCATATTTCTTGATGGTACTCCATACCACCTTTTACCACCCTACTTTCAGCACTGTGTCCAATTCAAATCCACTGATGAATGGCCAATATAACGGAAGAGGGCTACACTTTTCACCCCACGTAAAACTGCACCTCAGGAGTGAAGTTAGAGGGGGCTGGTAGAGATTGAACCCCACTGGACTTGGCGGAATCACAGCAGGGGAGCCAAGTGGGATATTTGGGAACCTGACAGCTTACAGCGGTATGTGTAGGTGCATCTACTGGAACAGCTGCAGGGGGAGGCCTCTGTAATGCTCATACTTTCTAAGTGCCTCCCAGGAGACTCAGTACCAGTGGTCAGTGGAGCATGTGTTATTGTTTTTTGCAGATTATCAAATGCTTCTTTGCCTCCTAGAGATCAGCGGCCTCATAGGAATTATCTCATCAGATTTTCCCTCCTTTACTGCAGACAGCTACAGAGCCCATGGACCTTCTTTCAGCCCTGCAGCTCTTTTTAAAAAAAATCCTGGATGTTGGACGATATGATCATGAATGGAGTGTCTGATGGTATGTGGAGAATTTAAGTGAGAAAGACAGAAAAAAACAGACTTGACAGTCAATAGCTGATTATCTACCTACATATGGTGATTTGTATTGACAGTCAATGGTTGATCATTTACCCACATATGGTGATTTATTTTGACAGCTAATAGCTGTTTATTTACATACATATGATGATTTCTTTTGACAGCCAATGGCTGATTATCTATTTACATATAGTGATTTATCTTGTCAAAGCCAAATGTTTGTGACTCATCATATCAGTCCAGACTCCCTGGATGGTATCTGTGATTTATTATGTCAGTCCTGATGACTTATCCTTATATTTAGTGAGCCTTTGAGCTTCACCATTTTCTGTTTTATTTTTGTTTTTGAGCCAGCTTTGAGCTCAAGGTGTACCAAATCCTATTTTTTCACATAGGTTAATCAGAGGTGTGGATCCTCTCTGATAGAATTTCAGTGCACCAATTCTTTACACTTCAATTTCATGTGTCCATAGCACTCGAGTCACCAGAAAGCAGAAGTGGTATACTTGCCCCCAAATCATCACAACACACACCACCCTGATTCTAACACTCTCTCATCTGGTTGACAGTTACTCTGGCTGAGGCGATTCACCTCTCCCAATACACCAATTACTGTCACAACAGAAAGCAGAAGTGTTCACACTCTCTCATTTGGAAAAGACATGGGCCCTCATTCCGAGTTGTTCGCTCTGTAAATTTCATCGCATCGCAGCGATTTTCCGCTTAGTGCGCATGCGCAATGTTCGCACTGCGACTGCGCCAAGTAAATTTGCTATGCACTTAGTAATTTTGCTAACGGCTTTTTCATCGTTCTGGCAATCGTAATGTGATTGACAGGAAATGGGTGTTACTGGGCGGAAACACGACGTTTTATGGGCGTGTGGGAAAAAACGCTACCGTTTCCGGAAAAAACGCAGGAGTGGCCGGAGAAACGGAGGAGTGTCTGGGCGAACGCTGGGTGTGCTTGTGACGTCAAACCAGGAACGACAAGCACTGAACTGATCGCAGATGCCGAGTAAGTCTGGAGCTACTCAGAAACTGCTACGAGGTGTGTAATCGCAATATTGCGATTACTTCGGTCTATTTTAAGATGCTAAGATTCACTCCCAGTAGGCGGCGGCTTAGCGTGAGCAACTCTGCTAAAATCGCCTTGCGAGCGATCAACTCGGAATGAGGGCCATGGTTTGTGTCAAGTACAAAATGCAGAAGTGTTTCTCCCATTCTTGAATTAACTGCCCACGGCCATACTATCCTGAATACGCCCAATACCGTCCGATCTCGGAAGCTAAGCAGGTAAGGCCTGGTCAGTACCTGGATGGGACACCAGCTGGGAATACTAGGTGTCGTGGGCAATTTTTCAAAAAACAAACATCCCATATATACTACCATAGGATCCATCTTTAGATCCTGTTACTGTCAACAGAGATTGTCAGTTAAAGATATTACATACAGTAGTTACAAACCACTCAGTGGTCAATCAGATTCCTTTTCATTAATATAGGAATCCACAATACATTCCACAGATTTTCACCTGCAGTTAATTCTGCAACTTGAACCTTATGTGTTAAAAAGGCAATCAAGTTTTTATATAATTGTTCTAAGACAATAATGTCAGATTTTATTGGGGAATCAATTAAAGGTTAAGTTTTATATTATTGGCACATTCAGAATTTTTTCATTCATTTCACTTACTTTATTATTACAAAAGAGTGCTCCCAAAAAGAGTTTTTTTGTCTGTCTTTCTCACTTTAAATTGTAGTTGTCTACAAAATAATTGGGAGCACCACCAATCGGATACTGTTCTTTATTGAAGCTAACAGTTTGGATATTGGTCATTATATAATTATACATTATTGGCATAAATTATTGCACTCAGCTAGTACGGATCCACAATCCCTTGTTGCAAAAGTATGTGGAGAATGTATAAGGGTATGTGAAGGGGGTTCTTGTGGCAAGTGGAGGGGTCCTGGTGACATGTGGTGTAGGTCTGATGGCATTTAAGGTAACTCAGGATGTCTAATAAACAAGTCAGTGGCATGTGAACAAGCCACATCTCTATACAATGCATCTCTTACTTCAGCCCTTGACTCTGTTGCTCCGCCAACCACTATTCACCCTCGCAGATCAACACCTCAACCCTGGCACACCAAATGCACCAGATATCTACAAAAATGCTCACGTACTGCCGAGCGACAGTGGAGGAAATCACGCTCTCAAGCAGACTTCCTCCACTTCAAATTCATGCTCTCATCCTTCAGTGCTGCCCTTTCCCTCGCTAAACAATCATACTTCAGAATCCTCATCTCCACCCACTCTTCCAACCCCTGGCGCCTCTTTGCCACTGTTAACTCCCTCCTCTGCCCACCACCACCTCCTCTCCCTTCCTCATTGTCTGCTCTTGACTTTGCCACTTATTTCACATCCAAGATTGACTCCATACGTCAGGACATCACATCCCACCAGTCCAGCAACCAGCCACCACCCATCCTTTGCCACCCCTTCCCTACCCTCTTTCCAACTCTGACATCTTTCTCCCATGTATCTGGCGAGGAAGTCATGGCCCTCATACACTCCCCCCCCCCCCCACATCCTCCCCACTCGACCCTATCCCCTCCCACCTCCTCCGCTACCTCTCTCCTTCTGCCTGTTCCCATCTTGCCCACCTTCTCAATCTCTCCCTCTCATCAGGCACTGTCCCCTCTGCCTTCAAGCATGCTCTTGTCTCCTCTATTCTTAAAAAACCTACCCTTGATCCTAACACTCTCTCTAACTATCGACCCATCTCTCTCCTCCCCTTTGCCTTCAAACTTCTTGAGCGTATTGTCTATAATCGCCTCACTGCCTTTCTTTCCTGTCACTCACTGCTTGGCCCATTCCAGTCTGGTTTCCGCTCTCTCCACTCCACTGAAACTGCCCTCACAAAAGTCTGCAATGACCTCCATGCCGCCAAATCTAAGGGCCACTACTCTCTGCTTATTCTTCTTGACCTCTCTGCTGCTTTTGACACTGTGGACCACCCTCTCCTTCTGCAAATCCTTCACTCTCTTGGTCTACGCGATACTGCCCTCTCCTGGCTGTCCTCCTACCTCTCTGATCGTTCCTTCTCTGTCTCCTCTCATGATGCTACCTCGCCCCTACTTCCACTAACTGTTGGTGTCCCCCAAGGTTCTGTTCTTGGTCCTCTCCTTTTCACTCTCTATACGTCCTCTTTAGGTGAACTCATTAGTTCTTTTAATTTCCAGTATCACCTCTATGCTGACGACACTCAAATCTACCTCTCCTCCCCTGATCTCTCCACGGCTCTCCTCACTCGTGCCTCTAACTGTCTTTCTGCTATCTCTTCCTGGATGTCCCAGCGCTTTCTTAAACTCAACATGTCTAAGACCGAGCTGATCATCTTCCCACCCTCCCGCACAACCTCACCTCTCACAATTTCATTATCCATTGATGGCACGACTATCTCCTCTAGCCTCCAAGTACGCTGTCTTGGTGTAATCCTTGACTCCTCCCTCTCCTTCAAACCACACATTCAGCACCTCTCACAAACCTGTCATTTTCATCTCAAAAACATTTCCAGGATCAGACCGTTTCTCACCCAGGATGCCACTAAGATCATTATTCACTCACTGATTATTTCCAGACTGGACTACTGTAATCTCCTCCTAACTGGCCTCCCTGACAATTACCTCTCTCCACTCCAATCTATCCTCAATGCTGCTGCCCGGCTTATCTTCCTCACCAAACGCACTACGTCCACCTCCCCTCTCCTACAAGCCCTTCACTGGCTTCCCTTCCCTTTCAGAATCCAATTCAAACTTCTCACTCTCACTTACAAAGCACTTACCCACTCCTCTCCCATTTACATCTCTGACCTTATCTCCCTTTACTCTCCCACCTGTCCTCTTCGCTCTGCTAATGCACGCCGGCTCTCCTGTCTTCTGATTACTTCCTCCCACTCCTATCTCCAAGATTTTTCACGTGCTGCTCCCTTCCTCTGGAATTCTTTACCTCTCCCCCTCAGACTCTCCACCTCTCTACAAAACTTCAAACGGGCTCTTAAGACCCATTTCTTTACCAAACCCAGCCAAATCTCATCCTAACCCTCTGTTCTACGCTCTCTATGTACCCCATCTGTGACACCCCTGTCTGTTTACCCCTCCCCTTAGATTGTAAGCTCTCACGAGTAGGGCCCTCTTCCCTCATAAGCTTATCCTTTTCTTACTTTAATAATCCTCAACTGCCCAAATCAAGCAGTTTTTTGGCCACCTGGAACTTCTCTGTCATTTACTGGTGTAGTTATGCTTAGTTACCCTGTACTTGTCCTAAATTGTCATCAACTGTAAGTCACTGTTTTCCTATTTTGATTATGTACTCTGTAATTGGGCGCTGCGGAACCCTTGTGGCGCCATATAAATAAAGGATAATAATAATAATGTGGGAAGGTTTGATGGCATGTAAGGGCCATGTGAAGTTTGATGGCATATAAGAGGCATGTGGGGAGGACTGATGGCATGTACAAAAGGAGCCGTACTCATCCAGTGTGGCTCCATCACATATGTTCACTCCTGGTGTGACTTGGCGATCCGTCCGCCAAGCCCAGCCGGAAGTGCACAGAGACGCTCCCATTCTATGAGGGGCATGTGCATTACGGACGCGCACACGCCCCCAGACGTGGCAATAGTCGTGCCCAAGCGAGTGCACCCAGGAACAGACGGAGCCATGATTAGCGTGGCTCCATCTGTAAGGGGCATGTAAAGTTTAATGGCATGTAAGAGGGATGTGGGGGGGTAGTCTGATGACATGTGAGGGGAATGTAAGGTTTGATGGCATGTAAGGGGCATGTTGATATGTCTGATGGTCATGTGGATAGGTCTGATGGCATGTGAGTAGATGTGAGGGGCATTGGGGAAGTTTAATGTGTATAAAGCTATTTACAATGTTGTTTCTACAGATCTGACAGCATGTAGGCATGTGTTGTAAGATATGTGGTGCATATAAGGGATATGTGGGAAGGTTTACCTGTTTATGAATAAATGTGTTTAGGTAAAGGTGTGTGGGAAAGGAGGGAGCTGATTCTGTGCCCCCGGGGGAGAGAAAGCCTAGCTGCTCCATTGCAGTGCCTGCCCTCTGAACAAGCAGAACAGGAACATTATGTATAATTTCAGGTAATGCTAGATACATTCTATCATCTTGGATACCAGATGGAGCTTTCAATTCACCACATGCCCGTCATAGGGTTTTTATTCACTTACTCCAAGCTCAGCTCTTTGTATTACATCATCTATATACAAGGACACTGTTTCAAACATATTTTATTTAACGAGCTCCTTTACAGATAAAATATACCAAAATTATATTAAACTATTGCTCTTTCCTTTCATACTGTTCCCATAAGAGAACAAATTGTTCCCCGAAGAGAACGCTCTATTCACCAAAAAGGGTTGAATGGATGATTTTCGATGTCTACTAGGACATGTCTATGGACGTGGGAATCAGTCATTATATTCCTGTGGTCAACATACAGGGACCCACATAGACAAACACACACTGATATAAAACAGTCCGGCCTCTGAACTTAAGAATTCAATTTAAAAATAAACCTGACTTTAAAAAGTTAACTGAATCAATGCATCAGTCATTTGATTACATACTGTAATTAACACTGTCACTCAGCTAAGTGTAAGAGTTTATTTAGATTTAAATGAATATTGGGGTCATCATCACACAAACATCTTTTAACTGATTTAATTTTAAGTCGTCTTTTTTTAAGCTGAAAGTATTTCGGATATGCAAATTGTACTCAGAAACATTCTCCCACAGACATGAAGTATGCATTACTGTAACAGAACTTGGTTTCCTTGTAAACAAAATAAATTACACTGAAAGGACGATGTGGACCTAACTTAGCGAGAAGATAAGCAGATAATTTTAGCTGTTTTTGTTGTCCTCATTTTATCAGTGTGAGACATGTCTATAATTCATCTTCTCCTATTTTTATCTTGCATTATCACGTAGGTGGTCTAGTGTATCCTAGCTGAACTCTTAAGGGGAAAAAAGTTACTTTTAATGCAATTACCCAGCATTTTTTGTCAATGAAACCCCAGAAAAGAACATTTACTAAACCGTAATGTGTCACTGTTGTTTAAACTAACATCCCCTATGTTCAACAGAAACAGGATTTCTTTTTTAACTTTTGCCCCCATTAAGCCAGTTTGAAACGTATAAGGGGGGGGGGGGGGGGGGAATCTAATTTTTCAGATCAAGATGGAGTTTTTGTTATTTGTCGTTCACTGGAAACACATGTCAGCCTGCTGCGGTTCACAGGCAATCACTTAACGTGTCTTTCACACAGACCAAAACAGTAGCTTACCTTTTTCATATATAACAATTGTTATAAAACATCTGGTGAATACGGAGTCAATTTCTTTTTTTAGTTTATGGCTGAATTCTTTCTTAGGCAGTAGGAAAATCTTATGAGGTTTTTTTTTCTTTTTCTTTTTCTTTTTTTTTTTGCTCAACAAATTCATTTTTTTCCATAATGGCTGTGCAATTCTTTCTCTTGGCTATTTCTCATTATTTCCATATAATTCAGAGACTGGAAGATAAAGTCCGTACCGAATAAAGTCTATAAAACAGTCTACCTTTGATCATTCAATTTCCTATAAACAAGAGTGTAAGTATTGCTATTTGATATTGACGTTTCATTGAAACCCAAGGCCAGGAAAGGCGATGGAATAAAATACTGAGCATGGAAAGCATTGGTTATACCTATAAACTCATGAACAGAGACTATTTAGTTGCAAAGAATAATAAGGTTGGGACTTCTAAGTAAAGTAATATAAAACTAACTTATATTGAATGTAAATCAATTATATGTTATTGCTGCTGTTTGTGATCAGATAATGATCATTCCATAGACCTAATAATATCCATTTTGGTGTCTAGTAGAAATAACATTTAAACTAATAGTAAGGCAAAGTTTAGTTCTTATGAGAACAAACTGGGTACATACAAATGAACAAATAATATATCATGACTTCGGGGGTGGTATATATTATCATCAGTCACAGTATCGACATTAATTACGTAGACGTGAGAATGTCAGCATGATTGTAATGTCAATCTAATCATGATGTCCACACTGATCAAATGTCAACATTGTTGAAATGTCGACACTATGCTTTTGCTTTAATTATATCTGTATCACTAACTGTAACCCTTACCCTAATAGAAATGTCGACAATCTGTCAATGCTGCCATTTTGCCGGAGTCAACATTAACGATGCTGACATTTACTTATATCTACATAAGCAATGTCGGCATTCTGTTGTCAACATTGTAAAGGTCACCATGTTGACCAGAGACATTCTGACCGCATACCCATGACAGATACCACTATACTCAGGAATGTCATGATGGATACACAGCCGTGTAGTGCACCACTCTGGGGAGAGTGCTGCCACTGCCTTCTCTATCCCGACTGCTAGCTGACCGCTGATGCCTCCTGAGATGTGCTTGCACCGATGCCGCACTGCCCGCAGAGAGAGACTGGACTGCGGGGTCAGGTGAGCGGGGAGCCGGGGAGAGAAAGCACTGGGACAGGGTTGTACGCTGTGGGCACCATCTTGCTGCGAGCACACTCACTACTGTATCTCCCTGTCACCCCTGCCTCAGTCACCAACTATCCCCCTGTCAACCCTTCCTCACCAGTCACCCACTATCTCCCTGTCATCACTGCCTCACCAGTCATCTGCTACTGTCATCACTGCCTCACCAGTCATCTGCTATCTCCCTGTCACCCCTGCCTCACCAGTCACCCACTACCTCCCTGTCTTACCAGTCACCCGCTATCTCCCTGTCACCCCTGCCTCACCAGTCATCCACTATTTCCCTGTCACCCCTGCCTCACCAGTCCCCCACTATCTCCCTATCACCCCTGCCTCCCCAGTCACCCACTATCTCCCTGTCACACCTGCCTCACCAGTCACCCGCTATCTCCCTGTCACCCCTGCCTCACCAGTTACCTGCTCTCTACCTGTCATTTCTGCCTCACTAGTCACCTACTATCTCCCTGTCACCCACTATCTTGCTGTACCCTTGGAGGTACTATTGTGTGGCCATGCCCCTTTCTTGTGAGACCACACACCCTTTTGCACTCCCTTTAAAAACGTTTACCATCAAGCAGTGCCAAAATGTATATTTGTTACCAAAAAAATGTAGCTTGGGCTGGCCCTGACTATACTTGTCTTAGTTGTCATATTCTGATACTATTGTGTTAAAGAAGAGACAAATATAACTCTCTATCAGTCTCAGTGTGCCAGCATGTACCCATTAAATCTGCCCTGTTCTAATGTGTCACATCATTAATTTTAAAGGTGTTGAATTGAGAAATACCAAACTAACATTAACCACTTTTTCAGTCGGGCCGTTTATAAACAACCATTTCTAATATTCTCAGGCCTTTTATAAATGACTTTACGTTTCTTTATTTTATTTTTTTGGGAGGGGTTAATCCCATGATCACTGCATACAGTACAACATTCAGACTTTATAATGTTGGTTTGAATGATAGTTGAACGATGCATCTGCGTTCCTTGATGTAAATGTTTGAGCAGAAAGCTATGCACAGCGCAAAGTGTTCTAGATCCAGATTTGTTCACTGATAAGTGTTTACATTGGAGAATAAAAAATAAATAAATCAGATCAGGGTGGAGTAGTGTATACCCAGGCCCCATACCAAAATATGGGGGAGGGTCTGGTGATGCCAATCAAGCACCCCGTAGCTACTAACTTTTCTTTCCTGAGAATACTATACTTTGGGGCCAATTATGAGTAGGGTTCAAGGGAAAAATTAAAAAGTTGGGTATGATGATTATACTAAACAATAAACATACTGTAAATATGTTACTAAGAAACCCTATGAGGTTGCTGAAGTTTTGTAGTGAATAAATGCAAAAAATAATCATTTAAGTAGAAATGCTGAAAGAAATATAATAAGGGGTTATTTATGTTCAAATGTTACTTTGACCATAACAACCAATAAGATAGTGTAAACCCTTCATCTGGAGGGGTAAAGGCTGGTAATCCTTGGGGATTGGGTTGTCTTTAATTTTCACAAGTTTTCAGTATCGTGCCTCCAAACAGGTTGAACATTTTCTCCAGATTTTAGTTGCTAGTAGAATACACCAGGGATTGACTCAGGAAGTCCATGAGTCTGACTCAGGAAGTTCATAGGCCTGACTCCCTAAAAGGACCTTAGAGATGAGCGGGCCTGTTTCTCAGAAAACTGAGCCCACCAGAACTTCCGAGGGAATCGGATCATGTTTTTCCGCCTTACTCTGATTCCAAAATGAGGCAAAACATAATCTTCCCGGCGTTGGCTCTCGCATGTTTTGGATTTGGGTGCCATTACATGCTGTAGATCCGACAGATACAGTGTAAGCAGGCAGGACTCTTCAAACACATATAGTTAGTTAGCTTAGCTGCAGCTAAACTAATGCAGTCACACTACTGCACAAGTCTGTATATAAGGCAGGGGCACTGTGTCTGTGTGGACTGGACTCAAGGATGGAGGGAGTTGTGTTCAAGGCTCAAGCAGGGACAGTGGGCATTTTCTGTCACACTGTAAAAAAAAACAAAGCCATCTACTATTTGTGGTGGTCACTGGTGTTACTGGTCACTAGAAAAAAAAATAGAAAAAAACCCAAACTTTTTTTAGTTTTATTTTACACTTGTGTGTGTTTATCCTTGCCCATCTTTCTCACTACTTCGGATACCAAAAGGATTGATGCCTTATTTCTTTCCTTTATCTGGTGAGATAAAAGACCCTGATTTAGTCTTATTAAACTAAAAACAAATGACTCGCAATGGCTGTGTAAATTTCCCAAACATTAGCCATTATAGTTATGCAGCTCATATGCATGGCTTACACATGGCAAGACATATGCCAATGCTACATTAGAGTCTGGGTTTTCGAATTGATATGAGTTTATCAATTTTTTTACTAGAGATGAGCGGGTTCGGTTTCTCTGAATCCGAACCCGCCAGAACTTCATGTTTTTTTTCACGGGTCCGAGCGACTCGGATCTTCCCGCCTTGCTCGGTTAACCCGAGCGCGCCCGAACGTCATCATGACGCTGTCGGATTCTCGCGAGGCTCGGATTCTATCGCGAGACTCGGATTCTATATAAGGAGCCGTGCGTCGCCGCCATTTTCACACGTGCATTGAGATTGATAGGGAGAGGACGTGGCTGGCGTCCTCTCCGTTTAGAATAGATTAGAGAGACACTTGATTTACTAATTTTGGGGAGCATTAGGAGTACTCAGTACAGTGCAGAGTTTTGCTGATAGTGACCACCAGTTTTATTTATAATCCGTTCTCTGCCTGAAAAAAGCGATACACAGCACACAGTGACTCAGTCACATACCATATCTGTGTGCACTGCTCAGGCTCAGGCCAGTGTGCTGCATCATCTATTATCTATATATAATATTATATATATCTGTCTGACTGCTCAGCTCACACAGCTTATAATTGTGGGGGAGACTGGGGAGCACTACTGCAGTGCCAGTTATAGGTTATAGCAGGAGCCAGGAGTACATAATATATTATATAGTGAGTGACCACCAGACACACAGTGCAGTTTATTTAATATATCCGTTCTCTGCCTGAAAAAAGCGATACACACAGTGACTCAGTCAGTCACATACCATATCTGTGTGCACTGCTCAGGCTCAGGCCAGTGTGCTGCATCATCTATATATATTATATATCTGTCTGACTGCTCAGCTCACACAGCTTATAATTGTGGGGGAGACTGGGGAGCACTACTGCAGTGCCAGTTATAGGTTATAGCAGGAGCCAGGAGTACATAATATTATATTAAAATTAAACAGTGCACACTTTTGCTGCAGGAGTGCCACTGCCAGTGTGACTAGTGACCAGTGACCTGACCACCAGTATATATAATATTAGTAGTATACTATCTCTTTATCAACCAGTCTATATATTAGCAGCAGACACAGTACAGTGCGGTAGTTCACGGCTGTGGCTACCTCTGTGTCGGCACTCGGCAGCCCGTCCATAATTGTATATACCACCTAACCGTGGTTTTTTTTTCTTTCTTTATACATACATACTAGTTACGAGTATACTATCTCTTTATCAACCAGTCTATATTAGCAGCAGACACAGTACAGTGCGGTAGTTCACGGCTGTGGCTACCTCTGTGTCGGCACTCGGCAGCCCGTCCATAATTGTATATACCACCTAACCGTGGTTTTTCTTTCTTTCTTTATACATACATACTAGTTACGAGTATACTATCTCTTTATCAACCAGTCTATATATTAGCAGCAGACACAGTACAGTGCGGTAGTTCACGGCTGTGGCTACCTCTGTGTCGGCACTCGGCAGCCCGTCCATAATTGTATATACCACCTAACCGTGGTTTTTTTTTCTTTCTTTATACATACATACTAGTTACGAGTATACTATCTCTTTATCAACCAGTCTATATTAGCAGCAGACACAGTACAGTGCGGTAGTTCACGGCTGTGGCTACCTCTGTGTCGGCACTCGGCAGCCCGTCCATAATTGTATATACCACCTAACCGTGGTTTTTTTTTCTTTCTTTATACATACATACTAGTTACGAGTATACTATCTCTTTATCAACCAGTCTATATATTAGCAGCAGACACAGTACAGTGCGGTAGTTCACGGCTGTGGCTACCTCTGTGTCGGCACTCGGCAGCCCGTCCATAATTGTATATACCACCTAACCGTGGTTTTTTTTTCTTTCTTTATACATACATACTAGTTACGAGTATACTATCTCTTTATCAACCAGTCTATATATTAGCAGCAGACACAGTACAGTGCGGTAGTTCACGGCTGTGGCTACCTCTGTGTCGGCACTCGGCAGCCCGTCCATAATTGTATACTAGTATCCAATCCATCCATCTCCATTGTTTACCTGAGGTGCCTTTTAGTTGTGCCTATTAAAATATGGAGAACAAAAATGTTGAGGTTCCAAAATTAGGGAAAGATCAAGATCCACTTCCACCTCGTGCTGAAGCTGCTGCCACTAGTCATGGCCGAGACGATGAAATGCCAGCAACGTCGTCTGCCAAGGCCGATGCCCAATGTCATAGTACAGAGCATGTCAAATCCAAAACACCAAATATCAGTAAAAAAAGGACTCCAAAACCTAAAATAAAATTGTCGGAGGAGAAGCGTAAACTTGCCAATATGCCATTTACCACACGGAGTGGCAAGGAACGGCTGAGGCCCTGGCCTATGTTCATGGCTAGTGGTTCAGCTTCACATGAGGATGGAAGCACTCAGCCTCTCGCTAGAAAAATGAAAAGACTCAAGCTGGCAAAAGCAGCACAGCAAAGAACTGTGCATTCTTCGAAATCCCAAATCCACAAGGAGAGTCCAATTGTGTCGGTTGCGATGCCTGACCTTCCCAACACTGGACGTGAAGAGCATGCGCCTTCCACCATTTGCACGCCCCCTGCAAGTGCTGGAAGGAGCACCCGCAGTCCAGTTCCTGATAGTCAGATTGAAGATGTCAGTGTTGAAGTACACCAGGATGAGGATATGGGTGTTGCTGGCGCTGGGGAGGAAATTGACCAGGAGGATTCTGATGGTGAGGTGGTTTGTTTAAGTCAGGCACCCGGGGAGACACCTGTTGTCCGTGGGAGGAATATGGCCGTTGACATGCCAGGTGAAAATACCAAAAAAATCAGCTCTTCGGTGTGGAGGTATTTCACCAGAAATGCGGACAACAGGTGTCAAGCCGTGTGTTCCCTTTGTCAAGCTGTAATAAGTAGGGGTAAGGACGTTAACCACCTCGGAACATCCTCCCTTATACGTCACCTGCAGCGCATTCATAATAAGTCAGTGACAAGTTCAAAAACTTTGGGTGACAGCGGAAGCAGTCCACTGACCAGTAAATCCCTTCCTCTTGTAACCAAGCTCACGCAAACCACCCCACCAACTCCCTCAGTGTCAATTTCCTCCTTCCCCAGGAATGCCAATAGTCCTGCAGGCCATGTCACTGGCAATTCTGACGAGTCCTCTCCTGCCTGGGATTCCTCCGATGCATCCTTGCGTGTAACGCCTACTGCTGCTGGCGCTGCTGTTGTTGCCGCTGGGAGTCGATGGTCATCCCAGAGGGGAAGTCGTAAGCCCACTTGTACTACTTCCAGTAAGCAATTGACTGTTCAACAGTCCCTTGCGAGGAAGATGAAATATCACAGCAGTCATCCTACTGCAAAGCGGATAACTGAGGCCTTGGCATCCTGGGTGGTGAGAAACGTGGTTCCGGTATCCATCATTACTGCAGAGCCAACTAGAGACTTGTTGGAGGTACTGTGTCCCCGGTACCAAATACCATCTAGGTTCCATTTCTCTAGGCAGGCGATACCGAAAATGTACACAGACCTCAGAAAAAGAGTCACCAGTGTCCTAAAAAATGCAGCTGTACCCAATGTCCACTTAACCACGGACATGTGGACAAGTGGAGCAGGGCAGGGTCAGGACTATATGACTGTGACAGCCCACTGGGTAGATGTATGGACTCCCGCCGCAAGAACAGCAGCGGCGGCACCAGTAGCAGCATCTCGCAAACGCCAACTCTTTCCTAGGCAGGCTACGCTTTGTATCACCGGTTTCCAGAATACGCACACAGCTGAAAACCTCTTACGGCAACTGAGGAAGATCATCGCGGAATGGCTTACCCCAATTGGACTCTCCTGTGGATTTGTGGCATCGGACAACGCCAGCAATATTGTGTGTGCATTAAATATGGGCAAATTCCAGCACGTCCCATGTTTTGCATATACCTTGAATTTGGTGGTGCAGAATTTTTTAAAAAACGACAGGGGCGTGCAAGAGATGCTGTCGGTGGCCAGAAGAATTGCGGGACACTTTCGGCGTACAGGCACCACGTACAGAAGACTGGAGCACCACCAAAAACTACTGAACCTGCCCTGCCATCATCTGAAGCAAGAAGTGGTAACGAGGTGGAATTCAACCCTCTATATGCTTCAGAGGTTGGACGAGCAGCAAAAGGCCATTCAAGCCTATACAATTGAGCACGATATAGTAGGTGGAATGCACCTGTCTCAGGCGCAGTGGAGAATGATTTCAACGTTGTGCAAGGTTCTGATGCCCTTTGAACTTGCCACACGTGAAGTCAGTTCAGACACTGCCAGCCTGAGTCAGGTCATTCCCCTCATCAGGCTTTTGCAGAAGAAGCTGGAGGCATTGAAGAAGGAGCTAAAAGGGAGCGATTCCGCTAGGCATGTGGGACTTGTGGATGCAGCCCTTAATTCGCTTAACAAGGATTCACGGGTGGTCAATCTGTTGAAATCAGAGCACTACATTTTGGCCACCGTGCTCGATCCTAGATTTAAAGCCTACCTTGGATCTCTCTTTCCGGCAGACACAGGTCTGCTGGGGTTGAAAGACCTGCTGGTGACAAAATTGTCAAGTCAAGCGGAACGCGACCTGTCAACATCTCCTCCTTCACATTCTCCCGCAACTGGGGGTGCGAGGAAAAGGCTCAGAATTCCGAGCCCACCCGCTGGCGGTGATGCAGGGCAGTCTGGAGCGACTGCTGATGCTGACATCTGGTCCGGACTGAAGGACCTGACAACGATTACGGACATGTCGTCTACTGTCACTGCATATGATTCTCTCAACATTGATAGAATGGTGGAGGATTATATGAGTGACCGCATCCAAGTAGGCACGTCACACAGTCCGTACTTATACTGGCAGGAAAAAGAGGCAATTTGGAGGCCCTTGCACAAACTGGCTTTATTCTACCTAAGTTGCCCTCCCACAAGTGTGTACTCCGAAAGAGTGTTTAGTGCCGCCGCTCACCTTGTCAGCAATCGGCGTACGAGGTTACATCCAGAAAATGTGGAGAAGATGATGTTCATTAAAATGAATTATAATCAATTCCTCCGCGGAGACATTGACCAGCAGCAATTGCCTCCACAAAGTACACAGGGAGCTGAGATGGTGGATTCCAGTGGGGACGAATTGATAATCTGTGAGGAGGGGGATGTACACGGTGATATATCGGAGGGTGAAGATGAGGTGGACATCTTG
Organism: Pseudophryne corroboree; assembly: GCF_028390025.1. Classification (NCBI taxonomy): domain Eukaryota; kingdom Metazoa; phylum Chordata; class Amphibia; order Anura; family Myobatrachidae; genus Pseudophryne; species Pseudophryne corroboree. The sequence continues at coordinate 120,480,391 of NC_086445.1, read as the reverse complement.
CCTCTGTAGAGCCAGTTTGTGCAAGGAGAGATTAATTGCTTCTTTTTTGGGGGGGGTCCAAACCAACCCGTCATATCAGTCACAGTCGTGTGGCAGACCCTGTCACTGAAATGATGGGTTGGTTAAAGTGTGCATGTCCTGTTTTGTTTATACAACATAAGGGTGGGTGGGAGGGCCCAAGGACAATTCCATCTTGCACCTCTTTTTTCTTTTCTTTTTCTTTGCATCATGTGCTGATTGGGGAGGGTTTTTTGGAAGGGACATCCTGCGTGACACTGCAGTGCCACTCCTAGATGGGCCCGGTGTTTGTGTCGGCCACTAGGGTCGCTAATCTTACTCACACAGTCAGCTACCTCATTGCGCCTCTTTTTTTCTTTGCGTCATGTGCTGTTTGGGGAGGGTTTTTTGGAAGGGACATCCTGCGTGACACTGCAGTGCCACTCCTAGATGGGCCCGGTGTTTGTGTCGGCCACTAGGGTCGCTAATCTTACTCACACAGCTACCTCATTGCGCCTCTTTTTTTCTTTGCGTCATGTGCTGTTTGGGGAGGGTTTTTTGGAAGGGACATCCTGCGTGACACTGCAGTGCCACTCCTGGATGGGCCCGGTGTTTGTGTCGGCCACTAGGGTCGCTAATCTTACTCACACAGCTACCTCATTGCGCCTCTTTTTTTCTTTGCGTCATGTGCTGTTTGGGGAGGGTTTTTTGGAAGGGCCATCCTGCGTGACACTGCAGTGCCACTCCTAGATGGGCCCGGTGTTTGTGTCGGCCACTAGGGTCGCTAATCTTACTCACACAGCTACCTCATTGCGCCTCTTTTTTTCTTTGCGTCATGTGCTGTTTGGGGAGGGTTTTTTGGAAGGGACATCCTGCGTGACACTGCAGTGCCACTCCTAGATGGGCCCGGTGTTTGTGTCGGCCACTAGGGTCGCTTATCTTACTCACACAGCGACCTCGGTGCAAATTTTAGGACTAAAAATAATATTGTGAGGTGTGAGGTATTCAGAATAGACTGAAAATGAGTGTAAATTATGGTTTTTGAGGTTAATAATACTTTGGGATCAAAATGACCCCCAAATTCTATGATTTAAGCTGTTTTTTAGTGTTTTTTGAAAAAAACACCCGAATCCAAAACACACCCGAATCCGACAAAAAAAATTCGGTGAGGTTTTGCCAAAACGCGTTCAAACCCAAAACACGGCCGCGGAACCGAACCCAAAACCAAAACACAAAACCCGAAAAATTTCAGGCGCTCATCTCTATTTTTTACATGAAGCTCCACTGTAGATCCCCCTGCTTAACTGGGTACATCATATTTTTTAATGTCACAGATTTCCAGAGCCGTAACTAGGTGTGGGCCAATGGTGCATTGCCCACAGCGCAAATGCACTGAGGGCGCACTATATGGCACCACACCCGCACGGCCGCTGGTACACTGACACTCACTCCCGCCGGCCGCCGCTGCTGCACGGGAGCGCTGATGCTGCTGCCAGCTTCTCATTAAAGTATGCTGGACGGCCGCGTCCTGCGAGCAGAGCGTAGGACGTTTTTTTCAGCATGAGAGGGGGGAGTGGGGATCCGCTCCTCCCCGCCCCTGGCTCCTCCTCTTTGAGATCAGCAGCCGTCGGGGACAAGAGATCGCGCTGTCAGATCCCCAGCGGGGAGCGGGCTCTGAAGTCAACTCTGAGGCCAGGTCACCGCATCTTCCAGCCACCCCACAAAAACAGGTAGCTGGGCTGGCGGATTGGGGGGGGGAGGTACTGACTGCTGTGTCTGCTGTCTCTTTAGTTGGTCTATATAAGTATAACAAACTCAAACACACTCAGCTGCCATAATGTGTAAAAAAGGGGGACTCTGCTGCCGTAATGTGTAAAAAGGGGGACTCGGCTGCCGTAATGTGTAAAAAGTGGGACTCTGCTGCCGTAATGTGTGACAGGCGCTTTACCTGGTGTAATGTGTGATAGGGGCTCTACCTGATGTAATGTGTGTAAGTGTGAATAATGGAGACTACTGTGCTGCATAATATGAATTGGTTTTATTTTGTGGCCAGGCCCCTTGCCTGTGAAGCTACTCCCCTATATTTTTGCTGCGCGCACTGGCCCTATTTTAAATATGGGGGGACGCCGATGTGCCTTCTTGCACACAGCGCTAAAATGGCCTAATGAAGGTCACTGATCACTTTAAGAGCGTTAGAATTGAGTTAATTAGGTGCCAATGACAATTTTCTAACAGGCGCCTGTCAGGCGCACTGCTCCTGAACCCGTGAGTCCCAGAGGTGTGCCTGATGGAGGGTTAATAATCCTGACTTTCAGAATGGCCTTTCACTTTTTGAGCTACACAGGGCCCCAGATTTGTACTGTACGTAGGTCAAGTATTAGACAGTCCTCAAAATCAGCCCTTATTTACTCTATGACAGCTACCCTCTTTGCTAGTATTGGATCCTCAATTTTAGCTTATTCTCAGGCCGCAAATTAGGCCAGTTCTATTTAAAAAAAATTCTAATCTAGACAGGGATAACCCCCTTGATAAATTATTGTTACAATCCCCTCCTGCTAAACGAGCCATAGCCATACACTACAAATGTTTGAGATTACCATTAGACCACATGTTGTTCTCCTCTGGTCTGCAAGTTTGATTGTCTCATTTCCCTAATTTAGACATGTATGATCTATTACAGGCCCATCAATAAAGATACTTCCCTCTTCAAGTTATGCAGAGATGTTCCCAAATATCTGTCATCATGGTTATTTATCCCCCTCATAGATGATTTATTTCTGATGCTAATTTATTCCATTGCATATGGTCCTGTCCTGTTATTAGGGGGTTCTGGATCCATGCATGTCTGGAGGTTTGCTTCCGATACCTTCCTCAATTATGTTCCCTTGTGCCCTGAATGGGCTGTCTTAGGAATACTTCTGCATGGCATAAATGTTTCTAATGGTGGGGAAAGAAATTACTCCTGGCTGCATTGGCAGCAGCAAGAAAGTGCATCCCACAGGTATGGATCCAAACAGTCGCCCCTCTCTTTAGAAATTATTTTTCTTAAGAGTATGCATTTGTTAGTAGCTTCTCTACAGACAGAGAAACAAAACATTTTTGTAGAGATATGGGAAAGCTTTATTGACTCCCAGGGGTATATTTACTACATTGCAGGTTTTTTTGAAGTGGCGATGTCACCCATAGCAACCAATCAGATTTTAGCGATTATCTTCTAGAAGGTGCAATACAAACGATAAGTAGAATCTGATTGGTTGCTATGGGCAATATCTCTACTTCTAAAAACCTGTGCTTTAGTAAATATTTGCCCCCAAGCTACCTCTGTTAAGGAACATATTCAGAAATGCTTCCAATCCACACTCTGGTAAGAAAACCATATGTTCCTATAGGACCCTCCTATCATTATATGATTCTCAACCTGTTTTTTTCATCTTCTTTGCTTAATCACTTGAAACACAGATGCATGTACAATATGTATCATTTATATTTATTAAACCGTTTTATTTTTAATTCTTTGTATACAAGTATTATAATTTTTACCAATGTTAATCTATTATATTTATGTATGTTTATTGTGACATTGTAGAACATTTATTGTGACATTAGCCCTCATTCAGCTTCAGTAGCAGTTTTGCTATTGCAATTTGCATCCTTCCAGGATCTGATCACATTGTGAATTCCCGCACATGTGCGCTGCTGACTCAGCATGTGCAAATGGCTGAAAAGCGTCCATTTGTGATTTAAGTAAAATATCAACTGAAGCTGAATGATGGCCATTGTTCACTGATATGCATTTACTCCAGTAAAAAAATGTTGAAAAAAAATTTCTTCACAGTGAGTCGATATGGATCACGACAGTCAATCGATAGAACAGCAAGAGCAGCAACCAAGTACTAGCGCTACAGCTGCTTCCACCAGTCTTGACAACACTAGTCCTTCAACATCATCTACTAAAGCCAGTGCTCAAGGGGATAGGTGGTTTAAGAAAGAGCACCTGATATCAAAACAATAATGTATCAAAATACAGGGAAAGTTTACTGCTGAAAGACATATAATTGCCAACATGCCATTCACCACACGCAGTGGCAAGGGAAGGCCTTGGCCTTTATTTACAATTGGTAGTTCTGGAACTACTGACAGTCAGGCATCTTCTTCTATAACCTCAAATGATGATACAACACCTCTTCACTCAGGGGTATAATTACTAAAGTGTGGGTTTTAGAACTGGAAATGTTGCCCATAGCAACCAATCAGATTCTAGCAGGGGCGCATTTAGATGGAAAACCAGCCCGGGAAATATATGGAAGCAGCCCTAATGGGGGTGGGGTCTGATGAGGGGGTGGGGTCTGTTGAGGGGGGTGGGATCCCTCCTCATGGGGTCTGATTGTACGAAGTTGTGGCCTTCCTTCTTTTGCTGCAATTGTGTCTAAGATTGGGAACTAAAAGTAGCCCTGTAAAATTTAGTAGATGTGACCCGATGTGGGCAGCACAAGAGGTATAACATACCGTGTAGCCATGGCAGCATCACTGGATGGCAGAGTTGGATGCTGTGTGCAAGTGATGGAATAACAGAATGAATGGGGACAATGCAGTGTACTGAGTGCGGTGGGCTGCCTGTCAAGTGGGGGGGTGGAGCCACAAGACAACACACAAAACAGGCCTCATGGACATGTCAGCCTAACAGGATTCTTCATGGTGAGCCCTATGGCAAATCCGCCCCTGGATTCTAGCTATTATCTTCTAGAAGGTGCTAAATAAATTATATGTAATATCTGATTAGTTGCCATAGGCAACATCTCCACTTCTAAAAACCTGCACTTTAGTAAATACACCCCACAGAGTCTAGAAGAGGTGTTAAATCTAAAACAAGTAAATCAGTGCAGAAAAAACACTAAGGGGCCGATTTATCACCATACGCATCTGAGAATGTTTGTTTCAATGATACACTAGTCTGAGTGTCTCATGATGCATGTAATGAAGGATTAACAAAACCAATGATGTAAAACTTGTCACGTTCCTTTATCGGTTTTCTTTAGTAAATATAAATAAGACAGTATACCATAGGTACCTCTAAATAATGATAGTGAAAACAGTGGCGTAAGTTCATCCCCGACGCCCGGAGGCAAATTATAGTTCGGCGCGCCCCCCCACCCCAACAATATATATATATATATATATATATATATATATATAAATCAATAACTCTGATGCCCGGCTCGTCTGTAGTGGAATAAAGTAGTTGGGCGCCCACATATAGCAAAATACTTACCAATCATCCAAGAATGCAGCACTCCATATAAGACACTGGCACTGTAACTGTGTCTTATTTGGAGGGCTGCATTCTTGGATGAATATATATATACTATATAGTTTAAATAAATAAAAAAAATTGTTTTGGTGTTTTCCCCCCCACATGTCCCCTCTCCCAATAGGACTTGCACTTACAGTGTAGTACTGTATAGCGTTTCCAGGAGTCTGTCCCGGCGGTAAACAGTCAGGAGGACTGTGTACTGTGTTCTAGCAGCTGCTCCGTGTCCTGGGCAGCGGCTCTGGGTCGCGATCGGATATCACGTGACATCTGTGACCAGAGCAAAGCAGCAGGGAGCACAGAGAGGAGGAGCGAGCGCCGCTGATGCTGATAGGCGCTGCGCTCGCTCGCCGGCTCATCTAGCAGCTCCTGCTGCACTACAGAAATGAATGTGTACTGGAGACGGAACGGGGGACAACGGAGCAGGTGCCGTGCCCCCCTTAGGGCCAGGAGCCCGGCGGCAACCGACTCCGTTGTCTCCGGCAGTTCCGCCCCTGAGTGAAAACAAAATATAAATGAAGTTTAATAATGTCCAGCTAAGCACTTTTGTGCAAAAACAACTGATAAAACTTTCTGGAATTAAGGTGATTTTCCCAAATCCAAATCAAAACAAATGTTTCTGGAAATAGTTCATTTAAGTTCAATATCAGACTGCGGCGTCCCGCACGTCAGCAAAGTGTAAGCGCTCTACTTGGAGGAATGGGAGATGGTGGAAATCAAGTGGGTGAGTGGTGTGGGGGTCTTCACGGTGCCTGGCCGCGGGTGTTAATGCAAGGAGTGAATATCAGCGGGGCTCTGGACTCGTCCTTCCTCCCTTACCCCAGCTCTCAGTGGTGCGTACGGGTTCAGACGCTCCCCCTGATGCCGGTCGGTTTAGGAGGCAGACACTGTCTGTGGCAAAGGGGAACCCCGGTCACAACTCTTCAGAGCTGCTGTCTGTGTAACCCCTGCCGCATACAGAGACTTACCTGTCACTGCTTCTCACTGTCCCCCGCGTCTGTTCACCGGCTTCTTATTCTTGTCCTCCGTATCCCGACTGCTTGGTTCCTCCGCTTGTTTCCAGATTCCTGGATCACGTGACTGGGTCATTCTATTTCCTCCGTGGTGAGTGCTCCGTGAAGTCTGCAAACTGATTAGATGTGTCAAAATGTAGCTCCAACGCGTTTCAGCCTCTATGAGGCCTTCCTCTGGGAGAAGTGAATGTTTATGGTCCTGATCCATTCCATTTTTAAAGGCTGTACTTGTGTATACTTCCAGTCATGTGATCCAAATCACTGGTTGTTATTGGTCCACATTCCTGCTCGTTAATGTTCTGCCCCTTTCTTGGTCAGATTACGCCTGTGTACACATTAATCTTTACAGATATCATCTATCCTCATAAGTCTCTTCATTCTGCAGTCTCATATACCTGGGCCTAATCTTTATATTTGCAAATCGATAGATCCCCCATGCTGCACTATATACATGTACCCTATGTGCTTGGAATCTCTATGTGGATGCTTGACATCAGTGGTTTTGTTAATCCTTCATTACATACATGATGAGACACTCAGACTAGTGTATCAAAACAAACATTAAGAATGCTTAAGATTTAAATTATTCACATAGGTTCAGATAAATCATCCGCATAGTCAGGATTGAGCGCAGTACTAGACAAAATATTTCACATTCCGAATAGGCTGGTCACCTAGTGAGTACAGCTGCTCGTCCGAACAGTAGATAACCCAAAGGAAATCGCCTAGTAACCATGTCGATCTAGTGACCATGGCGACCTAATGCATGTCGACCAATAGTGGTCGACCTAATAACTGTCGACCTAAGTGTGGTCGACCTAATGACAGTATCCAGATCAAAAACAGGCCCAATTTACATGATTTTAGCAGTTTTTAGCATTTAAAAGTTAAGAATACAGATCCAAAACCAAAACAGGTGAGGCCGGATTTGCCAAAATAAGACCAAAACCAAAACACAAACTTAACACAGATCAAAAACCAAAATCAAAACACAGGGGTCGGCACACATCTCTAGGGAAAATATACACACACTCACAGGTGAAGGATAAAGAATAAGCCATTTAATATATTTATCACACTTTGGGGTACATTTATCATTGGTGGAGGAGGGCCCCAAAAATAAGAATTTACTTACTGATAATTCTATTTCTCGTAGTCCGTAGTGGATGCTGGGGACTCCGTAAGGACCATGGGGAATAGCGGCTCCGCAGGAGACAGGGCACAAAAGTAAAAGCTTTAGGATCAGGTGGTGTGCACTGGCTCCTCCCCCTATGACCCTCCTCCAAGCCTCAGTTAGGATACTGTGCCCGGACGAGCGTACACAATAAGGAAGGATTTTGAATCCCGGGTAAGACTCATACCAGCCACACCAATCACACTGTACAACCTGTGATCTGAACCCAGTTAACAGCATGATAACAGCGGAGCCTCTGAAAAGATGGCTCACAACAATAATAACCCGTTTTGGTTAACAATAACTATGTACAAGTATTGCAGACAATCCGCACTTGGGATGGGCGCCCAGCATCCACTACGGACTACGAGAAATAGAATTATCGGTAAGTAAATTCTTATTTTCTCTGACGTCCTAAGTGGATGCTGGGGACTCCGTAAGGACCATGGGGATTATACCAAAGCTCCCAAACGGGCGGGAGAGTGCGGATGACTCTGCAGCACCGAATGAGAGAACTCCAGGTCCTCCTCAGCCAGGGTATCAAATTTGTAGAATTTTGCAAACGTGTTTGCCCCTGACCAAGTAGCAGCTCGGCAAAGTTGTAAAGCCGAGACCCCTCGGGCAGCCGCCCAAGATGAGCCCACCTTCCTTGTGGAATGGGCATTTACATATTTTGGCTGTGGCAGGCCTGCCACAGAATGTGCAAGCTGAATTGTACTACACATCCAACTAGCAATCGTCTGCTTAGAAGCAAGAGCACCCAGTTTGTTGGGTGCATACAGGATAACAGCAAGTCAGTTTTCCTGACTCCAGCCGTCCTGGAAACATATATTTTCAGGGCCCTGACAACATCTAGCAACTTGGAGTCCTCCAAGTCCCTAGTAGCCGCAGGTACCACAATAAGCTGGTTCAGGTGAAACGCTGACACCACCTTAGGGAGAAACTGGGGACGAGTCCGCAGCTCTGCCCTGTCCGAATGGACAATCAGATATGGGCTTTTGTGAGACAAAGCCGCCAATTCTGACACTCGCCTGGCCGAGGCCAGGGCCAACAGCATGGTCACTTTCCATGTGAGATATTTCAAATCCACAGATTTGAGCGGTTTAAACCAATGTGATTTGAGGAATCCCAGAACTACGTTGAGATCCCACAGTGCCACTGGAGGCACAAAAGGGGGTTGTATATGCAGTACTCCCTTGACAAACTTCTGGACTTCAGGAACTGAAGCCAATTTTTTCTGGAAGAAAATCGACAGGGCCGAAATTTGAACCTTAATGGACCCCAATTTGAGGCCCATAGACACTCCTGTTTGCAGGAAATGCAGGAATCGACCGAGTTGAAATTCCTCCGTGGGGCCTTCCTGGCCTCACACCATGCAACATATTTTCGCCAAATGTGGTGATAATGTTGTGCGGTCACCTCCTTCCTGGCTCTGACCAGGGTAGGGATGACCTCTTCCGGAATGCCTTTTTCCCTTAGGATCCGGCGTTCAACCGCCATGCCGTCAAACGCAGCCGCGGTAAGACTTGGAACAGACATGATCCTTGCTGAAGCAAGTCCCTTCTTAGTATCTCTTGAAGTTCCGGGTACCAAGTCCTTCTTGGCCAATCCGGAGCCACGAGTATAGTTCTTACTCCTCTCCGTCTTATAATTCTCAGTACCTTGGGTATGAGAAGCAGAGGAGGGAACACATACACGGACTGGTACACCCACGGTGTTACCAGAGCGTCCCTGCTATTGCCTGAGGGTCTCTTGACCTGGCGCAATACCTGTCCAGTTTTTTGTTCAGACGGGACGCCATCATGTCCACCTTTGGTCTTTCCCAACGGTTCACAATCATGTGGAAGACTTCCAGATGAAGTCCCCACTCTCCCGGGTGGAGGTCGTGCCTGCTGAGGAAGTCTGCTTCCCAGTTGTCCACTCCCGGAATGAACACCGCTGACAGTGTTATCACATGATTTTTCGCCCAGCGAAGAATCCTTGCTGCCATTGCCCTCCTGCTTCTTGTGCCGCCCTGTCTGTTTACGTGGGTGACTGCCGTGATGTTGTCCGACTGGATCAGCACCGGTTGACTTTGAAGCAGAGGTCTTCCTAGGCTCAGAGCATTGTAAATTGCCCTTAGCTCCAGTATATTTATGTGGAGAGAAGTCTCCAGACTTGACCACACTCCTTGGAAATTTCTTCCCTGTGTGACTGCTCCCCAGCCTCTCAGGCTGGCATCCGTGGTCACCAGGACCCAGTCCTGAATGCCGAATCTGCTGCCCTCTAGTAGATGAGCACTCTGCAGCCACCACAGAAGAGACACCCTTGTCCTTGGAGACAGGATTATCCGCTGATGCATCTGAAGATGCGATCCGGACCATTCGTCCAGCAGATCCCACTGAAAAATTCTTGCGTGAAATCTGCCGAATGGAATCGCTTCGTAAGAAGCCACCATTTTTCCCAGGACTCTTGTGCATTGATGCACTGACACTTGGCCTGGTTCTAGGAGGTTCCTAACTTGCTCGGATAACTCCCTGGCTTTCTCCTCCGGGAGAAACACCTTTTTCTGGACTGTGTCCAGAATCATCCCTAGGAACAGCAGACGTGTCGTCGGAATCAGCTGCGATTTTGGAATATTTAGAATCCACCCGTGCTGTCGTAGAACTACTTGAGATAGTGCTACTCCGACCTCCAACTGTTCTCTGGACCTTGCCCTTATCAGGAGATCGTCCAAGTAAGGGATAATTAAGACGCCTTTTCTTTGAAGAAGAATCATCATTTCGGCCATTACCTTGGTAAAGACCCGGGGTGCCGTGAACAATCCAAACGGCAGCGTCTGAAACTGATAGTGACAGTTCTGTACCACGAACCTGAGGTACCCTTGGTGAGAAGGGCAAATTGGGACATGGAGGTAAGCATCCTTGATGTCCAGGGACACCATATAGTCCCCTTCTTCCTGGTTCGCTATCACTGCTCTGAGTGACTCCATCTTGATTTGAACCTTTGTATGTAAGTGTTCAAAGATTTCAGATTTAGAATAGGTCTCACCGAGCCGTCTGGCTTCAGTACCACAAATAGTGTGGAATAATACCCCTTTCCTTGTTGTAGGAGGGGTACTTTGATTATCACCTGCTGGGAATACAGCTTGTGAATTGTTTCCAATACTGCCTCCCTGTCGGAGGGAGGCGTTGGTAAAGCAGACTTCAGGAACCTGCGAGGGGGAGACGTCTCGAACTTCCAATCTGTACCCCTGGGATACTACTTGTAGGATCCAGGGGTCCACTTGCGAGTGAGCCCACTGCGCGCTGAAACTCTTGAGACGACCCCCCACCGCACCTGTTTGTACGGCCCCAGCGTCATGCTGAGGACTTGGCAGAAGCGGTGGAGGGCTTCTGTTCCTGGGAAGGAGCTGCCTGCTGCAGTCTTCTTCCCTTTCCTCTACCCCTGGGCAGATATGACTGGCCTTTTGCCCGCTTGCCCTTATGGGGACGAAAGGACTGAGGCTGAAAAGACGGTGTCTTTTTCTGCTGAGATGTGACTTGGGGTAAAAAAGGTGGATTTTCCAGCTGTTGCCGTGGCCACCAGGTCCGATGGACCGACCCCAAATAACTCCTCCTTTATACGGCAATACTTCCATGTGCCGTTTGGAATCTGCATCACCTGACCACTGTCGTGTCCATAAACATCTTCTGGCAGACATGGACATCGCACTTACTCTTGATGCCAGAGTGCAAATATCCCTCTGTGCATCTCGCATATATAGAAATGCATCTTTTAAATGCTCTATAGTCAATAAAATACTGTCCCTGTCAAGGGTATCAATATTTTCAGTCAGGGAATCCGACCAAGCCACCCCAGCGCTGCACATCCAGGCTGAGGCGATCGCTTGTCGCAGTATAACACCAGTATGTGTGTATATACTTTTTAGGATATTTTCCAGCCTCCTATCAGCTGGCTCCTTGAGGGCGGCCGTATCTGGAGACGGTAACGCCACTTGTTTTGATAAGCGTGTGAGCGCCTTATCCACCCTAGGGGGTGTTTCCCAACACGCCCTAACTTCTGGCGGGAAAGGGTATAACGCCAATAATTTTCTATCGGGGGAAACCCACGCATCATCACACACTTCATTTAATTTATCTGATTCAGGAAAAACTACAGGTAGTTTTTTCACACCCCACATAATACCCTTTTTTGTGGTACTTGTAGTATCAGAAATATGTAACACCTCCTTCATTGCCCTTAACATGTAACGTGTGGCCCTAATGGAAAATACGTTTGTTTCTTCACCGTCGACACTGGAGTCAGTGTCCGTGTCTGTGTCGACCGACTGAGGTAATGGGCGTTTTAAAGCCCCTGACGGTGTTTGAGACGCCTGGACAGGTACTAATTGGTTTGCCGGCCGTCTCATGTCGTCAACCGACCTTGCAGCGTGTTGACATTATCACGTAATTCCCTAAATAAGCCATCCATTCCGGTGTCGACTCCCTAGAGAGTGACATCACCATTACAGGCAATTGCTCCGCCTCCTCACCAACATCGTCCTCATACATGTCGACACACACGTACCGACACACAGCACACACACAGGGAATGCTCTGATAGAGGACAGGACCCCACTAGCCCTTTGGGGAGACAGAGGGAGAGTTTGCCAGCACACACCAAAACGCTATAATTATACAGGGACAACCTTATATAAGTGTTTTCCCTTATAGCATCTTAATATATTATAATATCGCCACACAAATTGCCCCCCCCTCTCTGTTTTAACCCTGTTTCTGTAGTGCAGTGCAGGGGAGAGCCTGGGAGCCTTCCTAGCAGCGGAGCTGTGTAGGAAAATGGCGCTGTGTGCTGAGGAGAATAGGCCCCGCCCCCTTTTCGACGGGCTTCTTCTCCCGTTTTTCTGACAACCTGGCAGGGGTTAAATACATCCATATAGCCCCAGAGGCTATATGTGATGTATTTTTAGTAGAGATGAGCGGGTTCGGTTCCTCTGAATCCGAACCCGCCCGAACTTCATGTTTTTTTACACGGGTCCGAGCGACTCGGATCTTCCCGCCTTGCTCGGTTAACCCGAGCGCGCCCGAACGTCATCATCACGCTGTCGGATTCTCGCGAGGCTCGGATTCTATCGCGAGACTCGGATTCTATATAAGGAGCCGCGTGTCGCCGCCATTTTCACACGTGCATTGAGATTGATAGGGAGAGGACGTGGCTGGCGTCCTCTCCGTTTAGAAATAGATAGGAGAGTGAGAGTGAGACACTTCATTTACTGGAGCTTAGGAGGAGTACTCAGAGAGTGCAGATTTTGCTGATAGTAGTTAGTTAGTTATACTAGTGACTGACCAGTGAGACCACCAGTGCAGTTTTATTATTATTTAATATAATCCGTTCTCTGCCTGAAAAAAACGATACACAGTGACTCAGTCACATACCATATCTGTGCTCAGCCCAGTGTGCTGCATCATCTATGTATAATATCTGACTGTGCTCACACAGCTTAATTGTGGGGGAGACTGGGGAGCAGTTATAGGTTATAGCAGGAGCCAGGAGTACATATTAAACAGTGCACACTTTTGCTGCCAGAGTGCCACTGCCAGTGTGACTGACCAGTGACCTGACCACACTGACCACCAGTATATTGTGATTGTCTGCCTGAAAAAGTTAAACACTCGTCGTGTGACTTGTGTGGTGTTTTTTTATTCTATAAAAAACTCATTCTGCTGACAGACAGTGTCCAGCAGGTCCGTCATTATATAATATATACCTGTCCGGCTGCAGTAGTGATATATATATATTTTTATATCATTATTTATCATCCAGTCTATACTAGCAGCAGACACAGTACGGTAGTTCACGGCTGTAGCTACCTCTGTGTCGGCACTCGGCAGTCCATCCATAATTGTATACCACCTACCCGTGGTTTTTTTTTTCTTTCTTCTTTATACATACTACATCTCATTATCATCCAGTCTATATTAGCAGCAGACACAGTACAGTACGGTAGTCCACGGCTGTAGCTATCTCTGTGTCGGCACTCGGCAGTCCATCCATAATTGTATACCACCACCTTCCCGTGGTTTTTTTTTTCTTTCTTCTTTATACATACTACATCTCATTATCATCCAGTCTATATTATCAGCAGACACAGTACGGTAGTCCACGGCTGTAGCTACCTCTGTGTCGGCACTCGGCAGTCCATCCATAATTGTATACCACCTACCCGTGGTTTTTTTTTTCTTTCTTCTTTATACATACTACATCTCATTATCAACCAGTCTATATTAGCAGCAGACACAGTACGGTAGTCCACGGCTGTAGCTACCTCTGTGTCGGCACTCGGCAGTCCATCCATAATTGTATACCACCTACCCGTGGGTTTTTTTTCTTTCTTCTTTATACATACTACATCTCATTATCATCCAGTCTATATTAGCAGCAGACACAGTACGGTAGTCCACGGCTGTAGCTACCTCTGTGTCGGCACTCGGCAGTCCATCCATAATTGTATACCACCTACCCGTGGTTTTTTTTTCTTTCTTCTTTATACATACTACATCTCATTATCATCCAGTCTATATTAGCAGCAGACACAGTACGGTAGTCCACGGCTGTAGCTACCTCTGTGTCGGCACTCGGCAGTCCATCCATAATTGTATACCACCTACCCGTGGTTTTTTTTTCTTTCTTCTTTATACATACTACATCTCATTATCATCCAGTCTATATTAGCAGCAGACACAGTACGGTAGTCCACGGCTGTAGCTACCTCTGTGTCGGCACTCGGCAGTCCATCCATAATTGTATACCACCTACCCGTGGTTTTTTTTTCTTTCTTCTTTATACATACTACATCTCATTATCATCCAGTCTATATTAGCAGCAGACACAGTACGGTAGTCCACGGCTGTAGCTACCTCTGTGTCGGCACTCGGCAGTCCATCCATAATTGTATACCACCTACCCGTGGTTTTTTTTTCTTTCTTCTTTATACATACTACATCTCATTATCAACCAGTCTATATTAGCAGCAGACACAGTACGGTAGTCCACGGCTGTAGCTACCTCTGTGTCGGCACTCGGCAGTCCATCCATAATTGTATACCACCTACCCGTGGTTTTTTTTTCTTTCTTCTTTATACATACTACATCTCATTATCATCCAGTCTATATTAGCAGCAGACACAGTACGGTAGTCCACGGCTGTAGCTACCTCTGTGTCGGCACTCGGCAGTCCATCCATAATTGTATACCACCTACCCGTGGTTTTTTTTTTCTTTCTTCTTTATACATACTACATCTCATTATCATCCAGTCTATATTAGCAGCAGACACAGTACGGTAGTCCACGGCTGTAGCTACCTCTGTGTCGGCACTCGGCAGTCCATCCATAATTGTATACCACCTACCCGTGTTTTTTTTTTTCTTTCTTCTTTATACATACTACATCTCATTATCATCCAGTCTATATTAGCAGCAGACACAGTACGGTAGTCCACGGCTGTAGCTACCTCTGTGTCGGCACTCGGCAGTCCATCCATAATTGTATACCACCTACCCGTGGTTTTTTTTTCTTTCTTCTTTATACATACTACATCTCATTATCAACCAGTCTATATTAGCAGCAGACACAGTACGGTAGTCCACGGCTGTAGCTACCTCTGTGTCGGCACTCGGCAGTCCATCCATAATTGTATACCACCTACCCGTGGTTTTTTTTTTCTTCTTTATACATACTACATCTCATTATCAACCAGTCTATATTAGCAGCAGACACAGTACGGTAGTCCACGGCTGTAGCTACCTCTGTGTCGGCACTCGGCAGTCCATCCATAATTGTATACCACCTACCCGTGGTTTTTTTTTTCTTTCTTCTTTATACATACTACATCTCATTATCAACCAGTCTATATTAGCAGCAGACACAGTACGGTAGTCCACGGCTGTAGCTACCTCTGTGTCGGCACTCGGCAGTCCATCCATAATTGTATACCACCTACCCGTGTTTTTTTTTTCTTTCTTCTTTATACATACTACATCTCATTATCATCCAGTCTATATTAGCAGCAGACACAGTACGGTAGTCCACGGCTGTAGCTACCTCTGTGTCGGCACTCGGCAGTCCATCCATAATTGTATACCACCTACCCGTGGTTTTTTTTTCTTTCTTCTTTATACATACTACATCTCATTATCAACCAGTCTATATTAGCAGCAGACACAGTACGGTAGTCCACGGCTGTAGCTACCTCTGTGTCGGCACTCGGCAGTCCATCCATAATTGTATACCACCTACCCGTGGTTTTTTTTTCTTTCTTCTTTATACATACTACATCTCATTATCAACCAGTCTATATTAGCAGCAGACACAGTACGGTAGTCCACGGCTGTAGCTACCTCTGTGTCGGCACTCGGCAGTCCATCCATAATTGTATACCACCTACCCGTGTTTTTTTTTTCTTTCTTCTTTATACATACTACATCTCATTATCAACCAGTCTATATTAGCAGCAGACACAGTACGGTAGTCCACGGCTGTAGCTACCTCTGTGTCGGCACTCGGCAGTCCATCCATAATTGTATACCACCTACCCGTGTTTTTTTTTTCTTTCTTCTTTATACATACTACATCTCATTATCAACCAGTCTATATTAGCAGCAGACACAGTACGGTAGTCCACGGCTGTAGCTACCTCTGTGTCGGCACTCGGCAGTCCATCCATAATTGTATACCACCTACCCGTGGTTTTTTTTTTTCTTTCTTCTTTATACATACTACATCTCATTATCAACCAGTCTATATTAGCAGCAGACACAGTACGGTAGTCCACGGCTGTAGCTACCTCTGTGTCGGCACTCGGCAGTCCATCCATAATTGTATACCACCTACCCGTGGTTTTTTTTTTCTTTCTTCTTTATACATACTACATCTCATTATCAACCAGTCTATATTAGCAGCAGACACAGTACGGTAGTCCACGGCTGTAGCTACCTCTGTGTCGGCACTCGGCAGTCCATCCATAATTGTATACCACCTACCCGTGGTTTTTTTTTTCTTTCTTCTTTATACATACTACATCTCATTATCATCCAGTCTATATTAGCAGCAGACACAGTACGGTAGTCCACGGCTGTAGCTACCTCTGTGTCGGCACTCGGCAGTCCATCCATAATTGTATACTAGTATCCATCCATCTCCATTGTTTACCTGAGGTGCCTTTTAGTTGTGCCTATTAAAATATGGAGAACAAAAATGTTGAGGTTCCAAAATTAGGGAAAGATCAAGATCCACTTCCACCTCGTGCTGAAGCTGCTGCCACTAGTCATGGCCGAGACGATGAAATGCCAGCAACGTCGTCTGCCAAGGCCGATGCCCAATGTCATAGTACAGAGCATGTCAAATCCAAAACACCAAATATCTGTAAAAAAAGGACTCCAAAACCTAAAATAAAATTGTCGGAGGAGAAGCGTAAACTTGCCAATATGCCATTTACCACACGGAGTGGCAAGGAACGGCTGAGGCCCTGGCCTATGTTCATGGCTAGTGGTTCAGCTTCACATGAGGATGGAAGCACTCAGCCTCTCGCTAGAAAAATGAAAAGACTCAAGCTGGCAAAAGCAGTAGCACCGCAAAGAACTGTGCGTTCTTCGAAATCCCAAATCCACAAGGAGAGTCCAATTGTGTCGGTTGCGATGCCTGACCTTCCCAACACTGGACGTGAAGAGCATGCGCCTTCCACCATTTGCACGCCCCCTGCAAGTGCTGGAAGGAGCACCCGCAGTCCAGTTCCTGATAGTCAGATTGAAGATGTCAGTGTTGAAGTACACCAGGATGAGGAGGATATGGGTGTTGCTGGCGCTGGGGAGGAAATTGACCAGGAGGATTCTGATGGTGAGGTGGTTTGTTTAAGTCAGGCACCCGGGGAGACACCTGTTGTCCGTGGGAGGAATATGGCCGTTGACATGCCTGGTGAAAATACCAAAAAAATCAGCTCTTCGGTGTGGAAGTATTTCAACAGAAATGCGGACAACAGGTGTCAAGCCGTGTGTTGCCTTTGTCAAGCTGTAATAAGTAGGGGTAAGGACGTTAACCACCTCGGAACATCCTCCCTTATACGTCACCTGCAGCGCATTCATAATAAGTCAGTGACAAGTTCAAAAACTTTGGGCGACAGCGGAAGCAGTCCACTGACCAGTAAATCCCTTCCTCTTGTAACCAAGCTCACGCAAACCACCCCACCAACTCCCTCAGTGTCAATTTCCTCCTTCCCCAGGAATGCCAATAGTCCTGCAGGCCATGTCACTGGCAATTCTGATGATTCCTCTCCTGCCTGGGATTCCTCCGATGCATCCTTGCGTGTAACGCCTACTGCTGCTGGCGCTGCTGTTGTTGCTGCTGGGAGTCGATGGTCATCCCAGAGGGGAAGTCGTAAGCCCACTTGTACTACTTCCAGTAAGCAATTGACTGTTCAACAGTCCTTTGCGAGGAAGATGAAATATCACAGCAGTCATCCTGCTGCAAAGCGGATAACTGAGGCCTTGACAACTATGTTGGTGTTAGACGTGCGTCCGGTATCCGCCGTTAGTTCACAGGGAACTAGACAATTTATTGAGGCAGTGTGCCCCCGTTACCAAATACCATCTAGGTTCCACTTCTCTAGGCAGGCGATACCGAGAATGTACACGGACGTCAGAAAAAGACTCACCAGTGTCCTAAAAAATGCAGTTGTACCCAATGTCCACTTAACCACGGACATGTGGACAAGTGGAGCAGGGCAGGGTCAGGACTATATGACTGTGACAGCCCACTGGGTAGATGTATGGACTCCCGCCGCAAGAACAGCAGCGGCGGCACCAGTAGCAGCATCTCGCAAACGCCAACTCTTTCCTAGGCAGGCTACGCTTTGTATCACCGGTTTCCAGAATACGCACACAGCTGAAAACCTCTTACGGCAACTGAGGAAGATCATCGCGGAATGGCTTACCCCAATTGGACTCTCCTGTGGATTTGTGGCATCGGACAACGCCAGCAATATTGTGTGTGCATTAAATATGGGCAAATTCCAGCACGTCCCATGTTTTGCACATACCTTGAATTTGGTGGTGCAGAATTTTTTAAAAAACGACAGGGGCGTGCAAGAGATGCTGTCGGTGGCCAGAAGAATTGCGGGACACTTTCGGCGTACAGGCACCACGTACAGAAGACTGGAGCACCACCAAAAACTACTGAACCTGCCCTGCCATCATCTGAAGCAAGAAGTGGTAACGAGGTGGAATTCAACCCTCTATATGCTTTAGAGGTTGGAGGAGCAGCAAAAGGCCATTCAAGCCTATACAATTGAGCACGATATAGGAGGTGGAATGCACCTGTCTCAAGCGCAGTGGAGAATGATTTCAACGTTGTGCAAGGTTCTGATGCCCTTTGAACTTGCCACACGTGAAGTCAGTTCAGACACTGCCAGCCTGAGTCAGGTCATTCCCCTCATCAGGCTTTTGCAGAAGAAGCTGGAGACATTGAAGGAGGAGCTAACACGGAGCGATTCCGCTAGGCATGTGGGACTTGTGGATGGAGCCCTTAATTCGCTTAACAAGGATTCACGGGTGGTCAATCTGTTGAAATCAGAGCACTACATTTTGGCCACCGTGCTCGATCCTAGATTTAAAGCCTACCTTGGATCTCTCTTTCCGGCAGACACAAGTCTGCTGGGGTTGAAAGACCTGCTGGTGAGAAAATTGTCAAGTCAAGCGGAACGCGACCTGTCAACATCTCCTCCTTCACATTCTCCCGCAACTGGGGGTGCGAGGAAAAGGCTCAGAATTCCGAGCCCACCCGCTGGCGATGATGCAGGGCAGTCTGGAGCGACTGCTGATGCTGACATCTGGTCCGGACTGAAGGACCTGACAACGATTACGGACATGTCGTCTACTGTCACTGCATATGATTCTCTCAACATTGAAAGAATGGTGGAGGATTATATGAGTGACCGCATCCAAGTAGGCACGTCACACAGTCCGTACTTATACTGGCAGGAAAAAGAGGCAATTTGGAGGCCCTTGCACAAACTGGCTTTATTCTACCTAAGTTGCCCTCCCACAAGTGTGTACTCCGAAAGAGTGTTTAGTGCCGCCGCTCACCTTGTCAGCAATCGGTGTACGAGGTTACATCCAGAAAATGTGGAGAAGATGATGTTCATTAAAATGAATTATAATCAATTCCTCCGCGGAGACATTGACCAGCAGCAATTGCCTCCACAAAGTACACAGGGAGCTGAGATGGTGGATTCCAGTGGGGACGAATTGATAATCTGTGAGGAGGGGGATGTACACGGTGATATATCGGAGGATGATGATGAGGTGGACATCTTGCCTCTGTAGAGCCAGTTTGTGCAAGGAGAGATTAATTGCTTCTTTTTTGGTGGGGGTCCAAACCAACCCGTCATATCAGTCACAGTCGTGTGGCAGACCCTGTCACTGAAATGATGGGTTGGTTAAAGTGTGCATGTCCTGTTTATACAACATAAGGGTGGGTGGGAGGGCCCAAGGACAATTCCATCTTGCACCTCTTTTTTCTTTAATTTTTCTTTGCGTCATGTGCTGTTTGGGGAGTGTTTTTTGGAAGGGCCATCCTGCGTGACACTGCAGTGCCACTCCTAGATGGGCCCGGTGTTTGTGTCGGCCACTAGGGTCGCTTATCTTACTCACACAGCTACCTCATTGCGCCTCTTTTTTTCTTTGCGTCATGTGCTGTTTGGGGAGGGTTTTTTGGAAGGGACATCCTGCGTGACACTGCAGTGCCACTCCTAGATGGGCCCGGTGTTTGTGTCGGCCACTAGGGTCGCTTATCTTACTCACACAGCTACCTCATTGCGCCTCTTTTTTTCTTTGCGTCATGTGCTGTTTGGGGAGGGTTTTTTGGAAGGGACATCCTGCGTCACACTGCAGTGCCACTCCTAGATGGGCCCGGTGTTTGTGTCGGCCACTAGGGTCGCTTATCTTACTCACACAGCTACCTCATTGCGCCTCTTTTTTTCTTTGCGTCATGTGCTGTTTGGGGAGGTTTTTTTGGAAGGGACATCCTGCGTGACACTGCAGTGCCACTCCTAGATGGGCCAGGTGTTTGTGTCGGCCACTAGGGTCGCTTAGCTTAGTCATCCAGCGACCTCGGTGCAAATTTTAGGACTAAAAATAATATTGTGAGGTGTGAGGTATTCAGAATAGACTGAAAATGAGTGGAAATGATGGTTTTTGAGGTTAATAATACTTTGGGATCAAAATGACCCCCAAATTCTATGATTTAAGCTGTTTTTTAGGTTTTTTGGAAAAAAACACCCGAATCCAAAACACACCCGAATCCGACAAAAAAAATTCGGTTAGGTTTTGCCAAAACGCGGTCGAACCCAAAACACGGCCGCGGAACCGAACCCAAAACCAAAACACAAAACCCGAAAAATTTCCGGCGCTCATCTCTAATTTTTAGCCAGCATAGGTACTTTCATTGCTGCCCAGGGCGCCCCCCCCCCCCCCCCAGCGCCCTGCACCCTCAGTGACCGTTGGTGTGAAGTGTGCTGAGAGCAATGGCGCACAGCTGCCGTGCTGTGCGCTACCTTAAGAAGACTGGGAAGTCTTCAGCCGCCGATTTCTGGACCTCTTCTCTCTTCAGCATCTGCAAGGGGGTCGGCAGCGCGGCTCCGGTGACCCATCCAGGCTGTACCTGTGATCGTCCCTCTGGAGCTAGTGTCCAGTAGCCTAAGAAGCCAATCCATCCTGCACGCAGGTGAGTTCACTTCTTCTCCCCTAAGTCCCTCGTTGCAGTGAGCCTGTTGCCAGCAGGACTCACTGAAAATAAAAAACCTAACAAAACTTTTACTCTAAGCAGCTCTTTAGGAGAGCCACCTAGATTGCACCCTTCTCGGCCGGGCACAAAAACCTAACAGAGGCTTGGAGGAGGGTCATAGGGGGAGGAGCCAGTGCACACCACCTGATCCTAAAGCTTTTACTTTTGTGCCCTGTCTCCTGCGGAGCCGCTATTCCCCATGGTCCTTACGGAGTCCCCAGCATCCACTTAGGACGTCAGAGAAAGAATCTTATGTTATCAGAGCAATAAGGAATGATTTTATTCAGAGGCGTCTCGATTCTTATTGACACCCAGTGTGGCGGAAATACCACTTGTGAGCATGCCAACAAAAAGGGTGCATAGTCATGTGGGAAGGGGGTGTGGCCTCAGTTTTGTTTTTAAAATGAAAGCAGCTGTTCCTCAAAGATTGTCTACCAGGATTCAGTATGATATCCCGATGGACGGGATGCCGGCGGCAGAATACTGACAGTGGCATCCTGGCCATCAGAATCCCGACAGCCCCCCAGAAAGTAACCTTAACCCTCATCTGCCCCTTACACTAACTCTCCCTTGTGGGTACCTAATCCTAATCTTCCCAAGTGGTGCCTAACCCTAACCCTCCCCGGGGTTGCCTAACCCTCCCTTCCCCGCGGCAGAAGGACGCGAGCACGTCCTGCTGAAAGAACGTACAGGATGCTGAGCGTCAGTATTTTGACACTGAGATCCTGACCCCCGTCGGTATTTAAAACACTGGGCTTATGCCGTCATTCAGGATTCCAGTGTCGGTAGTTCGACCGCCGGGATCACATCGGCATTTTAACTGCATCCCGTTTACCATCAGTAAGGCTATCTTTTTACATTGTAAAAAGGCTTGTTTTCAAGGTAAAGAAGGTATTTTACAGGGGTAGGAATTCCCATTGTCTTACAGGTGTGCTCTAAAATAGAATGAGACCCTTGGAGGCAAACATACTGGTCAGGTTCTCCCCATCCCTATATGAAGCAAAATCCCTTCTTATGGCATTCCCCAACACTTTTCACCATAATATTCTACCTGCCATATACTGTACATGCCCTAAACATTATTTTGTCTCTTTCTTCCTGCTATTCACAATTATGGCACATATATGACTATCGACCCTATTCAGGTTCAGCAGCAGAATCTGCTACTGCTTATGATCGCAAGCTGGGGGCCGCCAAGCACAAGGAAAGGCCGCCCAGCATGCCAAGTCCTGCCCATCGATGCGATCGCAATGTAATTGAGGTCTCATCGCTGATCAGGAAATAGCGGATGCCCCCCCCCCCCCCCCCCCCCCGCATGTGCAGCCACACCACCGCCATTTTCTTTATCAGAGTGGCTGCGTGTGATGTCACACAGTCACCCTGAAAATGGCCTGGCCACTGCCTCCCCCACAAAGGTCAATCGCCACGCCCCCCCCACACTCACACAATAGCCTTTGTCAATCAAGGAGCGATTGCATCCCTCACGGATACGATCACACTTTGCTAGTTCACGCATGTGCTGTGCGAACGCAACATATGCATGGAAGTTCGAAAATTGCCTGATTGCAATTTTCAGACAATAGCAATCCAACCTGAATGAGGGCCTATATACAGTACACACAGTCCTGCAAACCGCTAGCATTGTCACACAACTGCACCTTGTGCTCCCTCCCCATGGCTGAGCTAAGTATAGCCTCTAATGAATGTTGCTCCTCCACCCAGTGTAAAGAAGGACATATCTCCAGACTTTCCCTGCACTTAGGACTGTCCCACAAACAGATTTTACTCATTGCTTCTGCTAGTGACTTCAGCAAAGTTACTGCTTAGCCAGATGCTGGAATGTTGGAGCCCTGTTTGGAATAGGATTAGGTACTAATCACCTCCTAGAAAGCTGTACGATGTTTAAAGGTGGGTACACACTAGTCGATGGTGGAATGCCGGTGATGGACGACCAGGATTGGACTGGCCCACAGGGGTACATGGGAAACCACCGGTGGGCCCTACTGCCTGGGGCCCCACCCCCTCCTCTAGGGATCAGGTTCCAGACTGTGCTGTTACTAATCTAGTACATTATCTTGCATGCACTACAGTATTTACTGCATATACTTATCTAGGGGACCAACTCCTGCAAAATGGTTAGTCAAACCAATGTGGTGGCTGGCCACACCCCTTAACATGGGCCCCTACCACTGCATTCCCCCAGTGGGCCCCACATGCCCCAGTCCGACACTGTGGACGACTATATCGTTGAACGATATAGCGTTCAATGATATAGCACATACACACTGAACAATATAGTTCAACGATAACGATCAGTGACGTCAACGCTGGTATTCCCGGACATGCAGCTCAGCCCGTCATTGATGGGATGAGCTGCATGTCAGCTCAATATTGGTGATCGCTGAACGATGTGCGGGAGCGTGCATTGTTCATTGGTCACCAATATCACCCCCATACACACTGGACGATATAAGCCTAAAAAGAAACGATAATGACATTTATGTCATTATTGTTTATTTTTTAGACTGAAATCACCTAGTGTGTATCCCCCTTAAGCCTCCATATCCCCAAGGACACCCAACAATAAACAGCACCCACATCTAATAATGAATATATCATTCCCACCAATAAGCACCAACAGCACAGTAATAGCAATTATGTTTTAGAACTCTTCAAGACGCCCTGACAGTAAATAATAGCATTTAGAGGTACCACGTTGCACTAACAGCCACTACAATATATTACATTCCCCATCAACTCCACACCAGAATCATACTTTTAATACATGGCCATCACATAACATTGTTAAACCTTCCAGCCTCAACATTTAATACAAACCCACGATATAATATTGGTACCTCCACATCAGCTCCGACGTAACGTATCCCTTTAATCTGGGGCACACATGGATTACACAGGTTCTGTAGCCGATAAAAACCAGGTGAATTGCAGGCTTGATGTTAGCCAGCCACAGAACCTGTGTAATTCATGAGTGTCCTGGTTTAGTGATAGTTTGGTGAGCCTACACATAACAAAAGCCTCCAAACACAAGCCCACAAATGACATTAGTATCCCACATAGCAATAATACCCCCAAAACACTTACCTCCGGCTGTGAGAGGCATTCACTCACAGGAGTAGTGGGGTGGACAAGACGGGAGACCAGTAATGTGAGGTGTAGTGAGGTGCGTGGTAGAACTACTGTAATCACTGATCAGTGGCTGGTCTTGTGTGAGGAAACAACTGGGTAAACCAGGAAATGGAGGGTCCTACCCAAATCAGCCAGTTCCAGACTGATTATTGTCCAAGCTTACCGATACACCAGCACCAGTTCCTACACGATTTCTTGTCCTCCGACCCAACCAAAAATGAACCAACACATAGAAACATAGAATTTGATGACAGATAAGAACCACTTGGCCCATCCAGTCTGCCCCTTCCATTGATGGCCTTAGTGCAATATAAACAAAATCCATGTTGGGGTAATCCTGGAGGCAAGTGATTTTGTACTGCTCTGACTCCATACTAGTGGTGTGCACCAGGCCATTTTTGGGGTTTTGTGTTTTGGTTTGGGATCTGAAGGGAAACTCCTTCTTGTTTTGGCTCTGGACTGTTTTTGCCAAAACCCCTTTTGCGGGTTTTGGTTTTGGATCTGGATTTTTTCGAAAAAAATCATCAAACCAGCTAAAATCACAGAATTTGGTGGTGTTTTTGTTCCTACAGTATTATTAACCTCAATAACATTCATTTCCACTCATTTCCAGACTATTCTGAACACCTCACAGCTCACAATATTGTTTTTATCCAGTTTAGGCCAAAAGGTTGCACGAGGTAGCTGGATGGAGCAGCAGCAGCCCTTGAATGTACCTGTATAAACTGGGAGGACAAAATATTTTAAAAAAGAATGTATTTAAAAAAAAGACGCATTAGGCAAGGCTCAAGATTTCAGTTCACAAAAAGATAATTAAGGCAAAGAATAAAAAAAGACAAAATTTTAGATTTCATTTATTTAATTTATTTTAATTTATTTTTATTTTATTTATTTTATTTTGTTTATTTAGAATCAAATTCTTAATTTCCTCAAAGATATCTTCTATATGCAGAAAGTTCACTATATGAGTGTGGAGAGTTTATTTATATTCATTTAATTTAAATCTATTAATAATATTAATTTGAATAAATTACAATGTGCTGATAAGAAGAGTTATGAAAATAGGACAATCATTTATAGAGGTTATTCAATTGTGGTTGGAATTTCTGACCAGGCGAAAAACTGCCATTTTTGCCTGTTTTTTGGGCGAATTCGCATTCCTGATATTCAGTTTAAGCCCCGTTTTTTTGACTGGTCGGAAAATCCAACCATGTTGAAAAAGTGTATCGGCAATACACGGCTTTTTACGAATTCGCGGGCATTTTCGCACGTTTTTTATCCCATTTCCACCCATGCCAATTCGACTTTTTAAATAGTAGAATTGGCATGTCAAAAACTGGACTACAAACAGGTGAAAATGCCCGCAAATTGAATAAGGAACTGTCAGAGGAGCCGACAGCAATTGAATATACCCCATAATAAGAATATGAACTACAGACACCACACATTGAAATACACGTCTAGATGTATTCTGGGAGGATACAGCACAAAATATAAAAAAAAGATGCCTTTTATATTTTGGGTGGACTGACAGAACACCTCTAGATGGACAGAGCAGCTGCAGTCCCTGTATGTACACTAGGATGACACAGCACAAAATATTAATTTCATTCAATATATATATATATATATATATATATATATCACACACTGCGGTTACAGTGTCGCACAAATGAGTCAAAAATATGTAGAAGTATTTTTTATATCACACACCGGTTGTTACAGTGTTGCACAAATGAATCAGAAATAGATAGAATACTTACACACTGTGGTTGACTACACCGACAGCGTCACACAATGGGTTTATGGGTAGGAAATAATATACTGCAGTCTGACCGTCAGTGTCAAAGTACTTATGAAAATAAAATAAAAATTGTATACTACACTCAGGTACAGCACAAACAAAAAAATCTATTTTTTTACAATTATAGTGTTTGGCTTTTTGTTTTTAGCTTTTATTATTTTAATTTTACACTGGGTCGGAGCCCCTGGTTGGACAGACAGATCACCCCTTTCAGATACAGCAGAAATAGCACCACTTTCAAATACATAATAGAAATATATTTTTGGCTCTGGATCACACCCAGTTATATAGCAGTAGTGTATAGCAGGACTGGTAGTCGTCACTGAGTAACACACCAATAGAAATATTTTTTTGCTTTGGATCACACACAGAGCATATATAGAAGTAGTGTACGGCAGCCGCTGTACTAGTAGTCAGAGTTACGCACCAATAGAAATATATTTTTCGCTTTGGATCACACACAGATATAAAGCAGTAGTGTACGGCAGTACTGGTAGTCGTCACTGAGTGACGCACCAATAGAAATATATTTTTTGCTCTGAATCACACACAGATATATAGCAGTAGTGTACGGCAGTACTAGCAGTCATCACAGAGTGCCGCACTAATAGAAATATATTTTTTGCTCTGGATCACATACAGAGGATATATAGCAGTAGTGTACGGCAGATGCTGTACTAGTTGCCAGAGTGATGCACCAATAGAAATATATTTTTTGCTTTGGATCACACGCAGATATATTGTAGTAGTGTACGGCAGTACTGGTAGTTGTCACTGTGTGATGCACCAATAAAAATATGTTTTTTGCTCTGGATCACACACAGATATATAGCAGTAGTGTACAGCAGTACTGGCAGTTGGCACTGAGTGACACACCAATAGAAATATATTTTTTGCTCTGGATCACACACAGGATATAAAGCAGTAGTGTACAGCAGTACTGGTAGTTGTCAATGAGTGATGCACCAATAGAAATATATTTTTTGCTCTGGATCACACACAGAGGATATATAGCAGTAGTGTGCGGCAGCCGCAGTACTAGTAGTCAGAGTGATGCACCAATAGATATATATGTTTTGCTTTGGATCACATACAGAGGATATATAGCAGTAGTGTACGGCAGCCACTATACTGGTAGTTAGAGTGACGCACCAATAGAAATATATTTTTGCTTTGGAATACACACAGATATAGAACAGTAGTTGTAGTCGTCACAGAGTGCCGCACTAATAGAAATATATTTTTTGCTCTGGATCACACACAGAGTATTTATACTGTAGCAGTAGTGTACAGCAGACACTGTACTAGTTGTCACTGAGTGACGCCCCAAAATAAATATTTTTTTGCTTAGGATCACACACAGAGGATATATAGCAGTAGTGTACGGCAGCCACTGTACTAGTAGTCAGAGTGATGCACCAATGGAAATATTTTTTTTGCTTTGGATCACACACAGATATACAGCAGTAGTGTACGGCAGTACTGGTAGTCGTCATTGAGTGATGCACCAATAGAAATATATTTTTTGCTCCGGGTCACACACAGATATATTGTAGTAGTGTACGGCAGTACTGGTAGTTGTCACTGTGTGATGCACCAATAAAAATATGTTTTTTGCTTTGGATCACACACAGATATACAGCAGTAGTGTACGGCAGTACTGGTAGTCGTCATTGAGTGATGCACCAATAGAAATATATTTTTTGCTCCGGGTCACACACAGATATATAGCAGTAGTGTACAGCAGTACTGGTAGTCGTCACTGAGTAATGCACCAATAGAAATATATTTTTTGCACTGAATAACACACAGAGGATATATAGCAGTAGTGTGTGGCAGCCGCAGTACTAGTAGTCAGAGTGACGTACCAATAGATATATAGTTTTTGCTTTGGATCACGTACAAAGGATATATTGCAGTAGTGTATGGCAGTACACAGCCCTTATAGACAGAGAACAACACCTGGTCCTATACACAGCCACAGTATGCTATATGCAATGCACTGTCTAGTATGCAGAGCCCTAACACAGTGACAGTCACAGCATACCTACACAAGCAGCACCCCAGGTTAATCCAACTCTCCTGCTACAGCCCCTCTGCTCTCTCCTGCCCCCTGCCTATCCGATTACAGCACAGAATACAGCGCAGAAGGAACACGTCCTAACTGTGCACTCTCCAAGTCCGGAGTGAGGATGGCGCCGATAACTGGGACTATGTATAGAATCCAAAACCAGTGAGATCCGACAGCGAGATTATGACGTTTTGCCTCATTTTCTGATCCGAGTTAGGCGCGCAAAACCGAGCCTGACTCGGATCTGGGCTCGGATCTCAAAGTTCGGGGGAGTTCGGTTCTCAGAGAACTGAACCCGCTCAACCTCCATACTGATTCCAATATTTATTTTGAATTCTTAAAATTATTGAGTATCATTTTAAAGAGGTTATTACCTAATTTTCCCAAACTTTTTCTGTATCATGGCACCCTAGAGTATCAGAATTTTTTCAGAGCACCCCTATGCCAAAAGTTTGTTATTGTGAAAATATAAAACCAGTTTGGCACTCAGTTAAGTTTCAGAAGAAATGTCTAGCTACAGTAGGGACAGTCGTAATCATTCCTTAACAAACACTATAAATAAACAGCAAGATATCACCAGAATGATATCAGTAATAGGAGTCACTCCGCTGATTCATGATTTGACGTGTCTTTCAGTCTCTCATCCTTTGTATGTAGTCCACGCATATAAAACAAAAGGGTGGTCTTCATTTTGCCGGCTGTCGGGATACCAGCGCACAGTATACCGGCGCCGGAATCCCGACAGCTGGCATACCGACAGCCAGCATACCGACACCTTTTCTCCCTCTTGGGGGTCCAGCCCGGCCGCCGACATACCCTACACAAACCACAGATAGAGGATAAATCCTCATAGTGTAGCATGATGTATATGCATTAAGGGGTTAGGTTTGGGTGACCGGTGGTCAGGAGACTGCGAGTCACCATACCGACGCCGGGATCCTGGTAGTTAGTTGGCCAGCAGGGGGGGTGAGCGCAATGAAGCCCCTTCTGGGCTCACTGCACTCGCCGCACAACGAACTCGGTGGCTTGCTGCGCTCGGCACAGGTTCTATTCCCACTCAATGGGTGTCATGGACAGGAATAGTCCCTGCTGGTCGGCATGCCGTCCGGCGGGCTGTTAACTGTCCTGGATCCCGGCGTCAGTATAGTGACCGGCATTCTCCCGACCGCCAGTCACATAACAGCATCCCGTGATAAGGGGTGATGTAGTTACAGTGCACGCTATGTACGACTGTTATCGCATTGCCCGCATGTATGAATACCTGTTTGCCGGTAAATGATGCAGGTGCAAAGTGCTCGTGTCATTACCGGTGGTGCAGTTATAGAGGTGGGCAGGCGTTAGACCCCCATGATGTATGAAAGGGCAGCTTGCACATACCGATCGGTAGCTTACCCTGACTGCGTTCAGCACTTCAGTGTACCACTATGTGCCTCTCACTTTTGTTTTTATTTTACTGTTCCAATAAAGCTGGATCCTCACTCCTGACATACCAGCAGTCCCTGAACAACAATCAGAGCCTGGGCATCCCGCTAATCGCACCACGTATGAGCTAGGGATGGATGCGCTGGCGCCACTGGGACAAGGAGAATCGGACCATGCGCAATGAGGGCCACAGTGCCAATACCGAATGCCGCAAGTAGCAGAGCGCACATCACCAGGAGGATGATTTAATGCTCCCCCACTTCAGTATGATCAGGAGTAATACATTACTGTACGTCGATGTGTGGACCTGCTTAACCGCAATCCGGCCCTGGTGATCAGAGTGGTGTGTGGCCAATGCAGGAAGGTGTGGAATAACGGGGGAGGGGGGGGGGGTAAGTACAAATCGGATCTCTCTACCGATCTGATCTGCGGTACTGTGCCCCCGGCTCCTCAGTGAGTGATTGCACTGCACTGAAACTGACAGGCTGCGCTGGCGCCGGTCTATGATGAGAAAAGAAGCAGCAGCGACAATTCAGAGCTGGTTTCCATCACACAGCTGCGGGGACAGGGGCTCCTGCGGCTGTGTGCAGCACGGACTGCCAGTGATAGGGTTACTGCAAGCTGGGAGTCTCTGCTGGTCTGGAGCTGGACAGGGGCTGCTACAGCCACAGCGAGGTGAGTGAGGGGAGGCTGGCTGTCTGCATCTCTGTAAAGCAGGGGTGGCCAGACTTTTGGGACCTGGGATCTACTTTTTGTTCACTTACTTACTGGTGATCTACCGGCAACAAATAACACCAATAATAACGCTCACATTTAAAAATAGCATTAATAATGATGCCATCAAATAACAGCACCAATAATAATTAGAGATGAGCGGGTTCGGTTCCTCGGAATCCGAACCCGCCCGAACTTCATGTTTTTTTTCACGGGTCCGAGCGACTCGGATCTTCCCGCCTTGCTCGGTTAACCCGAGCGCGCCCGAACGTCATCATGACGCTGTCGGATTCTCGCGAGGCTCGGATTCTATCGCGAGACTCGGATTCTATATAAGGAGCCGCGCGTCGCCGCCATTTTCACTCGTGCATTGAGATTGATAGGGAGAGGACGTGTCTGGCGTCCTCTCCATTAGAATAGAGATAGATTAGATAGAGAGAGAGAGATTGTGCAGAGTCGCAGACAGAGTTAGTTTACCACAGTCAGTGACCAGTGCAGTTGCTAGTTAACTTTTATTTAATATAATATATCCGTTCACTTCTCTCTGCTATATCCGTTCTCTGCCTGAAAAAAAAAACGATACACAGCACAGTCAGTCACACAGTGTGACTCAGTCTGTGTGCACTCAGCTCAGCCCAGTGTGCTGCACAGTCATCAATGTATAAATTAAAAGCTTATAATTAATTGTGGGGGAGACTGGGGAGCACTGCAGGTTGTTAGCAGGAGCCAGGAGTACAATTATATTAATTAACAGTGCACACTTTTGCTGCAGGAGTGGTGACCAGTGCCTGACCACCAGTATAGTATTGTTGTATACTACTAATATCTCTTTAAATATCAACCAGTCTATATTAGCAGCAGACACAGTACAGTGCGGTAGTTCACGGCTGTGGCTACCTCTGTGTCGGCACACGGCAGGCAGTCCGTCCGACCAGAATTGTATTATTTATTATTATATACCTACCACCTAACCGTGGTTTTTTTTTCATTCTTTATACCGTCATAGTGTCATCCTAATTGTTACGAGTATACTACTATCTCTTTATCAACCAGTGTACAGTGCGGTAGTTCACGGCTGTGGCTACCTCTGTGTCGGCACACGGCAGGCAGTCCGTCCGACCAGAATTGTATTATTTATTATTATATACCTACCACCTAACCGTGGTTTTTTTTTTCATTCTTTATACCGTCATAGTGTCATCCTAATTGTTACGAGTATACTACTATCTCTTTATCAACCAGTGTACAGTGCGGTAGTTCACGGCTGTGGCTACCTCTGTGTCGGCACACGGCAGGCAGTCCGTCCGACAAGAATTGTATTATTTATTATTATATACCTACCACCTAACCGTGGTTTTTTTTTTCATTCTTTATACCGTCATAGTGTCATCCTAATTGTTACGAGTATACAACTATCTCTTTATCAACCAGTGTACAGTGCGGTAGTTCACGGCTGTGGCTACCTCTGTGTCGGCACACGGCAGGCAGTCCGTCCGACCAGAATTGTATTATTTATTATTATATACCTACCACCTAACCGTGGTTTTTTTTTCATTCTTTATACCGTCATAGTGTCATCCTAATTGTTACGAGTATACTACTATCTCTTTATCAACCAGTGTACAGTGCGGTAGTTCACGGCTGTGGCTACCTCTGTGTCGGCACACGGCAGGCAGTCCGTCCGACCAGAATTGTATTATTTATTATTATATACCTACCACCTAACCGTGGTTTTTTTTTCATTCTTTATACCGTCATAGTGTCATCCTAATTGTTACGAGTATACTACTATCTCTTTATCAACCAGTGTACAGTGCGGTAGTTCACGGCTGTGGCTACCTCTGTGTCGGCACACGGCAGGCAGTCCGTCCGACCAGAATTGTATTATTTATTATTATATACCTACCACCTAACCGTGGGTTTTTTTTTCATTCTTTATACCGTCATAGTGTCATCCTAATTGTTACGAGTATACTACTATCTCTTTATCAACCAGTGTACAGTGCGGTAGTTCACGGCTGTGGCTACCTCTGTGTCGGCACACGGCAGGCAGTCCGTCCGACCAGAATTGTATTATTTATTATTATATACCTACCACCTAACCGTGGTTTTTTTTTTCATTCTTTATACCGTCATAGTGTCATCCTAATTGTGACGAGTATACTACTATCTCTTTATCAACCAGTGTACAGTGCGGTAGTTCACGGCTGTGGCTACCTCTGTGTCGGCACACGGCAGGCAGTCCGTCCGACCAGAATTGTATTATTTATTATTATATACCTACCACCTAACCGTGGTTTTTTTTTTCATTCTTTATACCGTCATAGTGTCATCCTAATTGTTACGAGTATACTACTATCTCTTTATCAACCAGTGTACAGTGCGGTAGTTCACGGCTGTGGCTACCTCTGTGTCGGCACACGGCAGGCAGTCCGTCCGACCAGAATTGTATTATTTATTATTATATACCTACCACCTAACCGTGGTTTTTTTTTTCATTCTTTATACCGTCATAGTGTCATCCTAATTGTTACGAGTATACTACTATCTCTTTATCAACCAGTGTACAGTGCGGTAGTTCACGGCTGTGGCTACCTCTGTGTCGGCAGTCGGCAGGCAGTCCGTCCATCCATAATTGTATTATTATTATAATATATACCACCTAACCGTGGTTTTTTTTTCATTCTTTATACCGTCGTCATAGTGTCATACTAGTTGTTACGAGTATACTACTATCTCTTTATCAACCAGTGTACAGTGCGGTAGTTCACGGCTGTGGCTACCTCTGTGTCGGCAGTCGGCAGGCAGTCCGTCCATCCATAATTGTATTATTATTATAATATATACCACCTAACCGTGGTTTTTTTTTCATTCTTTATACCGTCGTCATAGTGTCATACTAGTTGTTACGAGTATACTACTATCTCTTTATCAACCAGTGTACAGTGCGGTAGTTCACGGCTGTGGCTACCTCTGTGTCGGCAGTCGGCAGGCAGTCCGTCCATCCATAATTGTATTATTATTATAATATATACCACCTAACCGTGGTTTTTTTTCCATTCTTTATACCGTCGTCATAGTGTCATACTAGTTGTTACGAGTATACTACTATCTCTTTATCAACCAGTGTACAGTGCGGTAGTTCACGGCTGTGGCTACCTCTGTGTCGGCAGTCGGCAGGCAGTCCGTCCATCCATAATTGTATTATTATTATAATATATACCACCTAACCGTGGTTTTTTTATACCACCTAACCGTGGCAGTCCGTCCATAATTGTATACTAGTATCCAATCCATCCATCTCCATTGTTTACCTGAGGTGCCTTTTAGTTCTGCCTATAAAATATGGAGAACAAAAAAGTTGAGGTTCCAAAATTAGGGAAAGATCAAGATCCACTTCCACCTCGTGCTGAAGCTGCTGCCACTAGTCATGGCCGAGACGATGAAATGCCAGCAACGTCGTCTGCCAAGGCCGATGCCCAATGTCATAGTACAGAGCATGTCAAATCCAAAACACCAAATATCAGAAAAAAAAGGACTCCAAAACCTAAAATAAAATTGTCGGAGGAGAAGCGTAAACTTGCCAATATGCCATTTACCACACGGAGTGGCAAGGAACGGCTGAGGCCCTGGCCTATGTTCATGGCTAGTGGTTCAGCTTCACATGAGGATGGAAGCACTCAGCCTCTCGCTAGAAAACTGAAAAGACTCAAGCTGGCAAAAGCACCGCAAAGAACTGTGCGTTCTTTGAAATCCCAAATCCACAAGGAGAGTCCAATTGTGTCGTTTGCGATGCCTGACCTTCCCAACACTGGACGTGAAGAGCATGCGCCTTCCACTATTTGCATGCCCCCTGCAAGTGCTGGAAGGAGCACCCGCAGTCCAGTTCCTGATAGTCAGATTGAAGATGTCAGTGTTGAAGTACACCAGGATGAGGAGGATATGGGTGTTGCTGGCGCTGGGGAGGAAATTGACCAGGAGGATTCTGATGGTGAGGTGGTTTGTTTAAGTCAGGCACCCGGGGAGACACCTGTTGTCCGTGGGAGGAATATGGCCGTTGACATGCCAGGTGAAAATACCAAAAAAATCAGCTCTTCGGTGTGGAGGTATTTCACCAGAAATGCGGACAACAGGTGTCAAGCCGTGTGTTCCCTTTGTCAAGCTGTAATAAGTAGGGGTAAGGACGTTAACCACCTCGGAACATCCTCCCTTATACGTCACCTGCAGCGCATTCATAATAAGTCAGTGACAAGTTCAAAAACTTTGGGTGACAGCGGAAGCAGTCCACTGACCAGTAAATCCCTTCCTCTTGTAACCAAGCTCACGCAAACCACCCCACCAACTCCCTCAGTGTCAATTTCCTCCTTCCCCAGGAATGCCAATAGTCCTGCAGGCCATGTCACTGGCAAGTCTGACGAGTCCTTTCCTGCCTGGGATTCCTCCGATGCATCCTTGCGTGTAACGCCTACTGCTGCTGGCGCTGCTGTTGTTGCCGCTGGGAGTCGATGGTCATCCCAGAGGGGAAGTCGTAAGCCCACTTGTACTACTTCCAGTAAGCAATTGACTGTTCAACAGTCCTTTGCGAGGAAGATGAAATATCACAGCAGTCATCCTACTGCAAAGCGGATAACTGAGTCCTTGACAACTATGTTGGTGTTAGACGTGCGTCCGGTATCCGCCGTTAGTTCACAGGGAACTAGACAATTTATTGAGGCAGTGTGCCCCCGTTACCAAATACCATCTAGGTTCCACTTCTCTAGGCAGGCGATACCGAGAATGTACACGGACGTCAGAAAAAGACTCACCAGTGTCCTAAAAAATGCAGTTGTACCCAATGTCCACTTAACCACGGACATGTGGACAAGTGGAGCAGGGCAGGGTCAGGACTATATGACTGTGACAGCCCACTGGGTAGATGTATGGACTCCCGCCGCAAGAACAGCAGCGGCGGCACCAGTAGCAGCATCTCGCAAACGCCAACTCTTTCCTAGGCAGGCTACGCTTTGTATCACCGCTTTCCAGAATACGCACACAGCTGAAAACCTCTTACGGCAACTGAGGAAGATCATCGCGGAATGGCTTACCCCAATTGGACTCTCCTGTGGATTTGTGGCATCGGACAACGCCAGCAATATTGTGTGTGCATTAAATATGGGCAAATTCCAGCACGTCCCATGTTTTGCACATACCTTGAATTTGGTGGTGCAGAATTTTTTAAAAAACGACAGGGGCGTGCAAGAGATGCTGTCGGTGGCCAGAAAAATTGCGGGACACTTTCGGCGTACAGGCACCACGTACAGAAGACTGGAGCACCACCAAAAACTACTGAACCTGCCCTGCCATCATCTGAAGCAAGAAGTGGTAACGAGGTGGAATTCAACCCTCTATATGCTTCAGAGGTTGGAGGAGCAGCAAAAGGCCATTCAAGCCTATACAATTGAGCACGATATAGGAGATGGAATGCACCTGTCTCAAGTGCAGTGGAGAATGATTTCAACGTTGTGCAAGGTTCTGATGCCCTTTGAACTTGCCACACGTGAAGTCAGTTCAGACACTGCCAGCCTGAGTCAGGTCATTCCCCTCATCAGGCTTTTGCAGAAGAAGCTGGAGGCATTGAAGAAGGAGCTAACACGGAGCGATTCCGCTAGGCATGTGGGACTTGTGGATGCAGCCCTTAATTCGCTTAACAAGGATTCACGGGTGGTCAATCTGTTGAAATCAGAGCACTACATTTTGGCCACCGTGCTCGATCCTAGATTTAAAGCCTACCTTGGATCTCTCTTTCCGGCAGACACAGGTCTGCTGGGGTTGAAAGACCTGCTGGTGACAAAATTGTCAAGTCAAGCGGAACGCGACCTGTCAACATCTCCTCCTTCACATTCTCCCGCAACTGGGGGTGCGAGGAAAAGGCTCAGAATTCCGAGCCCACCCGCTGGCGGTGATGCAGGGCAGTCTGGAGCGACTGCTGATGCTGACATCTGGTCCGGACTGAAGGACCTGACAACGATTACGGACATGTCGTCTACTGTCACTGCATATGATTCTCTCAACATTGATAGAATGGTGGAGGATTATATGAGTGACCGCATCCAAGTAGGCACGTCACACAGTCCGTACTTATACTGGCAGGAAAAAGAGGCAATTTGGAGGCCCTTGCACAAACTGGCTTTATTCTACCTAAGTTGCCCTCCCACAAGTGTGTACTCCGAAAGAGTGTTTAGTGCCGCCGCTCACCTTGTCAGCAATCGGCGTACGAGGTTACATCCAGAAAATGTGGAGAAGATGATGTTCATTAAAATGAATTATAATCAATTCCTCCGCGGAGACATTGACCAGCAGCAATTGCCTCCACAAAGTACACAGGGAGCTGAGATGGTGGATTCCAGTGGGGACGAATTGATAATCTGTGAGGAGGGGGATGTACACGGTGATATATCGGAGGGTGAAGATGAGGTGGACATCTTGCCTCTGTAGAGCCAGTTTGTGCAAGGAGAGATTAATTGCTTCTTTTTTGGGGGGGGTCCAAACCAACCCGTCATATCAGTCACAGTCGTGTGGCAGACCCTGTCACTGAAATGATGGGTTGGTTAAAGTGTGCATGTCCTGTTTTGTTTATACAACATAAGGGTGGGTGGGAGGGCCCAAGGATAATTCCATCTTGCACCTCTTTTTTCTTTTCTTTTTCTTTGCATCATGTGCTGATTGGGGAGGGTTTTTTGGAAGGGACATCCTGCGTGACACTGCAGTGCCACTCCTAGATGGGCCCGGTGTTTGTGTCGGCCACTAGGGTCGCTAATCTTACTCACACAGTCAGCTACCTCATTGCGCCTCTTTTTTTCTTTGCGTCATGTGCTGTTTGGGGAGGGTTTTTTGGAAGGGACATCCTGCGTGACACTGCAGTGCCACTCCTAGATGGGCCCGGTGTTTGTGTCGGCCACTAGGGTCGCTAATCTTACTCACACAGTCAGCTACCTCATTGCGCCTCTTTTTTTCTTTGCGTCATGTGCTGTTTGGGGAGGGTTTTTTGGAAGGGACATCCTGCGTGACACTGCAGTGCCACTCCTAGATGTGCCCGGTGTTTGTGTCGGCCACTAGGGTCGCTAATCTTACTCACACAGTCAGCTACCTCATTGCGCCTCTTTTTTTCTTTGCGTCATGTGCTGTTTGGGGAGGGTTTTTTGGAAGGGCCATCCTGCGTGACACTGCAGTGCCACTCCTAGATGGGCCCGGTGTTTGTGTCGGCCACTAGGGTCGCTTATCTTACTCACACAGCGACCTCGGTGCAAATTTTAGGACTAAAAATAATATTGTGAGGTGTGATGTGTTCAGAATAGGCTGAAAATGAGTGTAAATTATGTTTTTTGAGGTTAATAATACTTTGGGATCAAAATTACCCCCAAATTCTATGATTTAAGCTGTTTTTTAGGGTTTTTTGAAAAAAACACCCGAATCCAAAACACACCCGAATCCGACAAAAAAAATTCAGTGAGGTTTTGCCAAAACGCGGTCGAACCCAAAACACGGCCGCGGAACCGAACCCAAAACCAAAACACAAAACCCGAAAAATTTCCGGCGCTCATCTCTAATAATAATGCGCACATTTAAAAATAGCATTAAGAATGACAACATCAAATAACCCCCCTCTGTGCAAACTCCCCCCTTGTGCAGATACCCCCCTTCCAATCCCCTTCATAATAGCCCCCTGTACAATAATCCCCTCTGTGCAGATCCTCCACCCTTTGCAAATCCCCCTTGCGTAAAAAAGCAATCCCTTTGTGAAGATACTGTAGCACGCTCCGTGCAGTTCCACCCCCCCTTTGCAGATCGTCCCTCCCCTTATGAAGAAACCCCCCCTTGCATAACTTACCTGACAAATTGTCACGCTGCCTAGTTTCACCCTCTCCCTGCAGTCACGGCTCCCGCTTTCATGCTGCATGGCCACCCGCTGGCTGCTTCTCCTGTCGTCGCTACCGCCGGCTGGATCAAACTAGATCCAACTAGCGCCCAGTCTCCATACAATGCAGGTGACATAACGGCGTCACCAGCACACCCGCACACTGCATCCCTGGGGACTGTGAAGAGAAGCAGCGGCGGCAGGCTCCTTACAGTTATTTTCTGTTAAGTCTGTTGCGATCTACCTGTGGATGTTCTTCGAGCTACCGGTAGATCGCGACATACCTTTTGGCCACCTCTGCTGTAATGGGGGGATGGTGGAATATATACATTTATATATTTCACCTGGGGCTGCCCCTTTAATAGGGCCCCCTCCCTGCCTGAAGTGCCCCAGACCCCCGTAGCCTTAATCCTGCCATGGGCCAGCCCCTCTCCTTTACAAATATTTTTTTGAAAAGGCGTCTGTGGATGGTAGGGGGGGTGCTATGTGAGCAGCAGGGGTGGGGGGGGGAATCTCACACGTCACGCAGGGAAAGAGGACACTGCAGCAGCTGCCTCTCTCCCCAAATATTTTTTTGAAAAGGTGTCTGTGGATGGTAGGGGGGGTGCTATGTGAGCAGCAGGGGTGGGGGGGGAATCTCACACGTCACGCAGGGAAAGAGGACACTGCAGCAGCTGCCTCTCTCCCCAGCGTATCACAGTGTGTGCTCCGCTGGGGCGAGAGGCTGTCGCTGCAGCGTGTCCTCTCTCTCCTGGCTCCCGGTTGTCTAAATTGAGAAGAGGGGGAGCAGCTGGACCCGGGCTTCTCCAACAGGCTCAGCCCTAATAAAGAGTACCCGCTCCCCCCCTTCCCCTCTTGGCGCTACTGGGGAACATAGGCCACATGAACAGGTTGTCATATCATGTTTACAAAGTGCAAATCTGACCCTTTCACATAAAGCATACCTCCTAACTGTCCCGACTACAGCGGGACAGTCCCGCTATTTGGACACTGTCCCATTGTCCCACTCACGGGCAGCAGTGTCCCGAGGGTGGGTGGGTGATATGAGTCAGAAGAGGCTTTGATCACCTGCTGCTCTGCTCTGCAAAGCAGCAAGTGATCTCTGAATAGATGCCGTGCACATGCACATAGCATCTATTCAGTGCAGGGATGGGAGGAGGTGCCTGCCCAGCTGCTCGGGGGAGTGCTGGTCACGCCCCTAAAATGACGGTAAACGGGTCAGTGACGTGTGGCCACGCCCACTCATGAGGCCACATCCTGATCCTCTAAGATAAAAAGTTGGGAGGTATGTAATAAAGGTTTTCTTGGGGTGCACACCAGTGTCCTTCCCAGATATCCTTTTCTCATTGCCCCAGTAGATGACATGGGGGTATAGCATGCAGAAGTAAGGGATAGCCATATACAGTAAGTAAGTTTAAAAAATACTAGATTTTTTGCATAAAATCAATGAAAATATAATCAGTGGCATCGAGAGAGGGGGGGAGGGGTACAAATTACCTGGGCCCAGGTCTGATAGAGGGGCCCAGTGGGGGCCCAGGTCCACGCCTCCTTTGATTAGGCCATGCCTCCTGAAAAGTACCTGGGCCCAGCCAGGCTCTCTACAACCCAGGCTGGGAGGCATGCTATGCTCCTGTGAGTGGGTGCTTCTGATGTGCTGGACATGCCCCCAAAGAGGAGTGGCCATGCCCTCCAGTGGGGGCAGGGGGGCCCAGGAAGTTGTTGTACCGGGGCCCAGAATTTCTCTTGGCAGCCCTGAATATAATGTGTCCCCCCAAATAGGGAACAAACTGCATGTTAAAAATCCTAATTTACCAATCATGATCATTTTTCGGTTGGAATTAGTGAATTAGTGAATCGAGAATTTCCAACGTTTCTATACAGGGAATTGCCCTGATTTTCCCCAGATCTATAAGACCAGCTGTGCTTTCATGCTAGATAATCCCCATAGCGTACATTTGTTTTCACTTACACAAAAATACTGTTCTAAAATGTGAAAATACAAAACAAACACTGGGATTAATTATACAAAAGTTAGGGT
Organism: Pseudophryne corroboree; assembly: GCF_028390025.1. Lineage (NCBI taxonomy): Eukaryota > Metazoa > Chordata > Amphibia > Anura > Myobatrachidae > Pseudophryne > Pseudophryne corroboree. The sequence goes on along the minus strand of NC_086445.1, from coordinate 120,439,993 downwards.
AAAATGTCTTATTTTACTGAATAACAAAATATGTATGTAAAAAAATAGTACCTCATTTTTTATTTTTTTTAATGAATGCAGATTAATTTAAAAACAGTCTAGCAGCAACAGAATTACACTACTGACCTCACACCATTTCCCAGCATCACTGTCTGCTGCTGCAGTTTTGTCCATCACCTCTACACTATACAAGAAAATGTATTTTTGTCCCTATAAAAGAATGGAAAAATGTAACTTCCATTAAGGTCTTAATACGTTCCAGGTGTGAAATACAATGTAGAAAGCACAGACGTAACAGAATTTTAGGGAAAATTCACACTTTATTTAATACCGTACTTTACATTCCGCAAAACTCAAAAAAGATAATACTAACAAGTCTCAAAGCAAAAGGAATCAAATAATCTGTGCATAAAGGGTTTGTGTCAAAGTTTATACAAAGTGTTTAATGATGTTTCTGGAGACAAGAAAGGACAGTTATGAAAATGCAAAGCAAGACAAAACTCAAAACATTATTATTTGTGCAAAATAGCTTAACTCTCTGAAATTCTGAGTTCTAGTTTAGAACTTTTAAAAAGGTTCTAACCTGTTCTAATGTTCTGTATAAAAAAATAGAGATGTGCGGTTTCTGATTTACCCGGATATACACGGATTTACCCAGATCTCAAAATGGCATCTTATTGGCTCTCGGATGTCACATGTTTTAGATAGCCAATTAGAAAAATCCGGATAAATCCGAATTTGCGTTAATTTTGGCGTTAAGAACCGAGTAAATCCAAACTCGCACATCTCTAATAAAAATGTGCTGCCAGAATTAAACTCAATAATGAAATGTAGGTATAGGACAAACTGTTTAATGTAATAATAAAGCCCAACTACTACATGTACAGAACGTAGGTATAACCGAGTACCAGAAAGCAGGTTCTTCTCTAATGGAAACAATTCTGCTAAAGGCAAAGACTACTTTTAGGGGTCTATTCATGAAGCAGTGAAAAGACCGGAGAAGTAAGCCTGTGGAGAAGTTGCCCATGGCCAGTGGCGTCACAAGGGGGGTGTGGGGGTGGCCAGCACCCAAGTGTCACCCTTCAACAGGGTAACACCAAAAAGAGCCACACACCCATATCTCCATACTATCCACTGAGTTGACAGGTATGTTTGCGGCGGCCCCACCCACTCCTTGAGAGAAAATATACTTTTTTACAGGTGACCTACTGTAACTGGATCGTCCCAAAAAAAAAAATATCAAAGCCAGGGCCGTCTTAACAGCAGTGTGGGCCCCTGGGCACAGCAATGCACTGGGGCCCCTACCCATCCTCTATGGGAGGGGGTGCTATCAGCGGCAGCTTTGATGTCCCGCGGGCGGTAGGGGGTGTTCTATCTTCCACTCAACATGTAGGACCTGGAGCAGTAATTTCTGCTAATTACTCCTTTACTGCACAGATGGGGTGGGAGGGAGAACACTAAACTGTAGAAGGGGGCACTGGGCTGAATGATGGGGCCCCGGTACATGACTTCCAGGGTGGTATGGGGTGTTTAATACGTAAGGGAGGGGTCGACAGTGGAGTGGGCTTAATATTCATAATTTTCTGGTCAGACAGCAGTTTGCTTGACTGCAGATATCTCAAGTTCCTGGAAAAAAAATTCTTAGCTTTGAATGGGACAAAAAATTAGAGTGTCTCACTTGTCAGGAGGTACTGGGGACTTGGAGATCAGAGTTCAGGAGCCAGAGCAATCCACCAACAAATATATAAAACTGCATATTAGGCGTATGGAGCTTGAGCAGGGACCAGCTGCTTGAAGGCTGATATCTCTGGTTCTTGGCAAAGTAGAGACAAGCTGCTAGTGTCCACTGAAAGTGGAGAATCTCAGCTTTTGAAATGTACTCTCAGAAAACTCTAAGTCATACAGAGCCTGAGATATCTGGCTGGGAAGAGCAATTACAGGCTTGGATGGGGACCACTGCTTTGAAGTCGGATATCTCTGGTTCTCTAGGGCCGATTTTCAAAAATCTGGTACCCCTGCAAAGAGGGGACCATCAGCTATCAGACTAGGGCCCTTATACTCCTGGGGCCCTTGGGCAAGAGCCCATTGAGCCCATACGAAAAGACGGCCCTGATCAAAGCAACATCAGAGTTTTTCTCTCCTGATGTTTTTTCGCTTGTAATTGAATACCGGCCTAAGGGCCTAATTCAGATCTGATTGTAGATGCACTACAATTAGCACATCTACGATCAGTTTCTCAAACATGCGGGGGGACGCCCAGCACAGGGCTAATCCACCCCACATGTCTGACCCTATCCACCCCCCCCCCCCCCCGTGCAAAAGTATTGCACACTGCCAATGCTTTTGCACCTGTCGAGTAGCTCCCTGCCAGTGCAGCTCCTGCATGCTGGCAGGCTGCTAACCGGCGTACACTGGAACACAATGGCTGCATCACGCAGCTACCGCGGCCCGCCACCCCAACGGTCTAGACACACATGCGTTGTCTGGATCGCGCCCCGCCATCGGCGTTCTAACGCCCCCTCCTGCCCCGCGACCGCCTCTGCCTGTCAATCAGGCAGAGATGATCACAGCTCAGAGTTGCTTTTAGCATCTCACTGGGCTCCCGGGGGGCGCGTGCGCACTCCGCATAGGGCTTCAGACTTCGATCGCTGCCGCTGCAGCAATCCAGTCTGATTTAGGTCCTAAGAGCCTTATTAAGCTTCAGTTGCAGTTTTGCTAAAATAGCAAAACTGCAACTGCTATCTCTCGCATGCTGAGGGCCGCCCAGCACAGGGCAAGGCCGCCCAGCATGCTAATAGTGGCAATCGATTGCATCGCTGATTTAGGGTAGACCCCCTGCCTTCACAGCCAGCCATGTTTCCAGTCGCAGTGGCCACATGTGACGTCACTCGGCTGTCCCAAATCCACCCCCGTTTCCGACAGCATGCCTCCGCAATGTGGAGTCAACGACCCCGCAATACCTTGTCACCACCATGTGAACGCCTCTGCCTGTCAATCAGGCAGAGGCGTTCGCTTAAGTGAGTAGGCAATGCCCAGAAATACGGTCCCAACACACCTGCATGTATCTAGCTACTTACCCATTACCTCCCCCAAACACTGACTAGCTGTTGCTCACTTTGTGAAGAAATTGTCTGTGTGTCAGCAATCGCTATTCAATTGCTGCATGTGCGGATTTGGCGCTTATGCCAATCGCTATTCAATTGCTGCATGTGCGGATTTGGCGCTTATGCCAATCGCTATTCAATTGCTGCATGTGCGGATTTGGCGCTTATGCCAATCGCTATTCAATTGCTGCATGTGCGGATTTGGCGCTTATGCCAATTGCTATTCAATTGCTGCATGTGCGGATTTGGCGCTTATGCTTTGCCAGAAAATCACTCCACTGTGTCCAAAATTAAAATTGTATCTACCTATGAATCAGGCCCTGTGTTAGGAGATACTTTCCATTGAGTGAATTTGACTTAAAATATGTGGGACTAAAAGGCCCCATACACTAGAACGATGTATCAGTTGGTGAAATCGTATACGATTTCCCTTGAACAATCCCGGGAGCTTCCCGAGAGTGTTTACATACGATTCCAAACGATTTGGTACAATTTGACTTTTTTGAGCATGCTATACATTGCATACGATATGTCAAGCGCCGACATATCGCATGTGATGTATAGCATGCATTCACAGGTACCATCAGATACATCTGATGGGCTGGATTAGGGTGCTTCAGACTTCTTACTATAGATCGCATGCGATATATCGTGAGCACAAAAACCACACTTTTTTCCGTACGATTCCATACGATTACATTTGATTACGACATATCACGAGTGCAGCACTAACAACCTGGAGGATCCAATCCGCGCATCGGATCGGAGCGTATACACACCAAAATGCACGTTTTCCCACGATATATGGGCCCGAATGACTGAATTGAGCTGAAATTGGACAAAATCGTTCTAGTGTATGGAGCCCTTTAAGTATATGGCTATTTCACATGTTGTTTTTATTATAGATACTATATAATAGATCAAATCTTAGGCTGTGCATATCATATTGTAATTGAAAGGCATAATGTTAATTTTGATAGTAGTTTATGTCACTACTATTGCCATTGCATTCAGTGATATACAGGAATTATGGGACTAATTCAGACTTGATCGCTGAGCTGCAAATTACACTGTCCTGTGATCAGATAGTCGCCGCCCAGGGGGAGTGAAAATTTGCCCCGTGCAAGTGTGCGATTGCATGTGTACGCTGTGCGAAAATTCCCCTCAGTCAGCGGACAGCTGCAAAACCGTTCACATCACACTCACCATAGAATGTTTTTCCCATAAGTCACCATTTACTTTATTGTGTCACACTTAAACATATATATACTTAAACTAGCTTAGCACTAAGAAATAACGACACGGACACCAACTGCTAGATTTAAAAATGTCAACAGGCATTTATTGTTTGATGACCTAATTTTAACTATGTAGTATTGGAGGATGGCAAAGAAAGGCGCTACCAACTCACCAGCACTAGTAAACTAATATAATACCAAATAACCTAGGAGGGGACTTACCACCGGCTCCTAACAACATAACCCGCATTGTGTAGGACTCACTACCCTTTACTCTAGTAGAGCAATGGACGAAACCGCACGGGAACGTCCGTAGTCCACCCGCAGGGGGAGGACACACTCGTCGTCTTACCAAAAGGGGGTGCCCCACAATGACCTCTTATGGAAGCTTTTGACCACTGGCTGGTAGCGGCTTTCCCCCACAAGGTTTACCTAAACCACAGACACCATCCAAACAAAAGAAAACCAAAAAAGCCGAAACTAACCAAACAGTTAAAAATGCTCTACAAAAACACACTAATGCCTACCAGGGAAAGGTGAACACCATCCTCCCTATAAAAATGGCAGTTCAAAGAACCAGCAGAGGATGCCGAGCTACCAAACCACCCATGGCCTTCACATACACAGACACCGCAGAATTCACCTTCTTACGAGCCTTTTCTATGGCAGAGAAGAGAACAACACCCCACCAGTGAAAACGGGGTACAATATCCGACCACACCACTCTGACTTGAGGCCAAGAGGCTCGCAAAGCCCCCAAATCTGTCTTGACACTTAGGATGAGGTCGATGCCCTTAACTCGTGCCAAGTCATTCCCGCCAAGGTGAATGACAATCCAGTTGTGCAGGCCCCACCTTTGTTCATGATGGAAAAGAAGCCAAAGGAAACCTACCCAACGCAAACCTCTCACACCTAACCATCGGACTCACCAAAAAAGTCAGCCATTTGTCCTTCCATAGGATGCCTCTTCGCCCAGAAAATATATGAATGTCCAACTAGCCAAATCTTTTCCGAAGTATCCAATGCAGCTGAAAAAGAGAAACCCTAACATCAGCAACAATTCAAACTTAGACAAATACAACAACAACAGAAAGGAACCCAAGTGAAGGAGAAAACTCAAAAAACCTCCCGTGGACCGTAAGAGTCCCAATTGTAATTCGGCCCCCTCTGAGGAAAATGTAAAAATTCACTTCATACTCTCAATTCCTGAATGCTAGCCATTAAAAAAACTGACAGGTAAACTACGTTTTTGGGTTAGCGCAACAGGCACAACAAACATAATCAACGTATAGAAAATATGGAAGCCGAACATTTCCAGCGGCCAGGCGCCTGTATAGCCGCCGCTGGAATACCCCTGATGCAGCCAGAGCATGGAATAGGCCCCACTGTCTGCAGCACTGAAACTAAAGAAATAAAATGACCCCAAACTGCTATGCCCAGATTAATAGTCAGCAGACAGCGCCCTCAGCTAGACCCCAGTGATCCAGGCCGAACCGAGTCGCCTGAGGTCGCACGAGGGAGCACAATGCCAGAGCATCCTGTAATAAAAATGAAACGAACAAAGCAAAAGCCACATGGCCGGAACCACAAAGTCAGGGAGCCAGGCCTAGAAGGAAAAGAAGACTGCTTGCAAGGGCAGACGCTATATCAGCCCCATATCTGTGGCCAACAAAGAAAAACACAGCAAACTACACAACAAGCCCCTAATGGTTTACCCAGAAACCGACTCGTTGATTCGCCAGAGAAAAGGTTGGCATGGCAAACCGAAACCCTCCGCCTCCGGAACAAGCTCTCGAAACCTTGCAAACTCAAAACGAGAAAGAGAGTCCACTATCCCGTTGTCAATGCCAGGGACATGCCGAGCTGTGAAATTAATACTGGGGTGATTCCGACCTGTTCGCACGCTGCCGTTTTTCACAGCGCAGCGATCAGGTCACTACTACGCATGCGTATGCACAGCAATGCGCAGGCACGTCGTATGGGTACAAAGCGGATTGTTGCTGAGCGATGGATTTAACAAAGAATCCATTCGCATGGCCGATCGCAAGGAGATTGATAGGAAGAAGGCGTTTATGGGTGTCAACTGACCGTTTTCTGGGAGTGTTTGGAAAAACGCAGGCATGTCCAGGCATTTGCAGGGCGAGTGTCTGACGGCAATTCCGGGACCAGACAGGCTGAAGTGATCGCAAGGGCTGAGTAAGTTCAGACCTACTCAGAAACAGCACAAAATGTTTTTGCAGAGCTCGGCTGTACAGGCGTTCGCACACTTGCAAAGCAAAAATACACTCTCCTATAGGCGGCGACTATCTGATCACAGCACTGCAAAAAGTAGCTAGCTAGCGATCAACTTGGAATGACCCCCATTGTGCCTCAGGCACTTGAGCACCAAATACCGAAGCAAGCGCAAAGCCTGGGGAGAGGAGGAGTGCTGGTTATTAACAGCATGCACAACTCCCAAGTTATCACAGCGAAAGACAATGTTTCGGTTGGACAAATGAGCAGACCACAATTCCCCCGCCACGATTAACGGGAATAGTTCCAGGAGAAGCAAGTTCTTAGTAAAGCCGCGCACTATCGATGAAACGGGCCAAGGAGCCGCACACCACTCGTTCCTAAAGAAAGCATGAAAACCAGAACTGCCGGCAGCATCCGTAAAAAGTTGAAGGCAACTATTAAAACAATGCTCGCCCGGCCATAACACCTCACGAAGGAAACCAGGAACATAGACCAGACCTGCAAATCATCCCTGATCTCGCAGGACAGGTATACAGTATGATGAGGTTTAGAAACGCCAGCTGTGGACCTCTCAAGCTTACGGCAAAAAACCCACCCCATGGGGATGATCCTACACGCAAAGTTGAAAGAACCCAGCAGCGATTGGACCTGTTTAAGCTGGACCCTATGTTTACTCAAACACTCATCAATAAGACCCAGGAGTTTCTGAACCTTGCCAGCAGGCAGGCGACAACAACCGGCCGCCGTATCTATTTCGAACCCCAAATAACTGAGACAGCAGGTGGGACCCTCAGTCTTATCAGAGGCTACGGGGACCCCCAGTAATCTGAACAAACTACTTGCGATGCACAACACCTCGCCGCAAAACGAACTGCCACCTGGACCTACAAAGAGAAAATCATCCAAGTAATGAGCCACCCCAATGTGACCGGAGGCTGACTGTACACACCAATGCAAAAAAGAGCTGAATTTCTCAAAGTAGGCACAAGAGACCAAACACCCCATTGGCAAGCACCTATCAACGTAGAACCCCACTCCCAAACGGAAACCTAGAAACCGCAGGGAATCGAGGTGAATTGGTAGAAGGTGAAAAGCGGACTCAATGTCCAGCTTGGCCATCAGAGCCCCGGGGCCAAAACCACAAACGATCTGCAGAGCCTCGTCAAAAGATTGGTATTGAACCCTACAGGCGTCTTCCGGGATAGCGTCGTTGGGTGGGACAAGTGCTGAATGAGGCGGAACTTACCCGGGGCCTTTTTGGGAACCACCCCCAGAGAGGAAACACACAAATCAGGCAAAGGGGGGAAGGGAAAGGGCAGCACATGCGACCCAAAAGGACCTCTGACTCAACATTCTGGGTGACTATGTAAGAGAAATCCCAAGCGGATCTTAAATTGCGATGAGAGACAACAGTAATGTGACCAGAAATAGGCAATCTAAAACCAAAACCCTCCAATAAAAACCTTCCTGAAACCTCATCCGGACAAGCATCCACTTAACCAACTTGAAAACTTAGCTTGCCACTCCCAGGTACGTCGGGCGTATCGCAGGTTCTAACACCTGCAGCGGAAGTGCACTCTTTAGCCGGGTGTTGCCCCCCCACACACACAAACATTACAGGAGTGGCAAAAATGACAACTGCTTCCACCGGTGCATTTACCGTCATTATAGGCAAAACACTTACCCTTAGCGACCGTGGTTGTGCCCTGGCAGACACTCAAGGCAAGTTTCTTACCCTGGAAATCCGCCGGGGGCTTACCATGTTGAGTGACCTCAAACCACACTTCAACATCTTTAAAACCCATGGGTAATGTCGGGTTACCATCTTGATTCCGCCGAATTGTCTTTTCGTAATCCCACCAAGCGTAACCCTTGGAGTTCAAGTACATCTCGTGTACGAGAAATAAATACTTGAACACATTATGATATTCGGATGGTCTAGTATATCCGCGTAGCACGACGGAATGACCAAGAAACCACGGAGCCACTGATGAAAATGGCGATAAGCATTTTCCCCAATGCCCCCAACTTTCTTAGCCTTATCAAAAGCTTTTCTCATGTCTTTTGTAAGGGTAAACATGTCAACATATTTGCCCTTCCTAATCTTGTCCCTCATTCTCTTACGCAAGCCCCTACTAACTGCTGTGTTGGCAAAATGGACCATTTCCGTAAACAAAAAAGGGCAGGGCCGTCTTTTCATATGGGCTCAATGGGCTCTTGCCCAAGGGCCCCAGGAGTATAAGGGACCTAGGCTGATAGCTGAGGGTCCACTCTTTCCAGGGGTACCAGATTCTTGAAAATTAGCCCTGGGGAACTGGAGATATCCGACTTGAAAGCAGTGGTCCTGATCCGAGCCTGTTAATTGCTCTTCCCAGCCAGATATCTCAGGTTTTGTTTGAGTTAGAGTTTTTCTGAGAGTATACTCCAAAAGCTGTGACTCTTCTCTTTTGGTGGACACTGGCAGCTTGTCTCTACTATGCCCAGAATCAGAGATATCAGCCCTCAAGCAGCTGGTCCCTGCTCCAGCTCCACACGCCTAATATGCAGTTTTATATTTTCGTTGGTGGATTGTTCTTGTGATCCACAAGTCCACAGAAGCTCCTGAAAGGTGGGACTCTCTAGTTTTTTATCCCATTCAAAGCTAAGAAATATATTTTCAGGAACTTGAGATATCTGCAGTCAAGCAAGCTGTCCTCCCACCTGAAAATGTTAAATATAAAACTCACTCTACTATCAACCGCTCCCCTACTTATTAAACACCCCCTACCTCCCTAGAAGTCATGTACCAGGGATCCTTCATTCAGCCCAATGTGCCCTTCTACAGTTTAGCCCCATCTGTGCAGTAAAGGAGTAATTAGCAGAAATTACTGCTCCAGGTCCTACATGCTGAGCGGAAGATAGAACAACACCTACTGCGTGCGGGACATCAAAGCTGCCATTGGTAGCACCCCCGCACCCCTACCGCTGGAAGATGGGTAGGGGGCCCAGTGCATTGCTGTGCCCAGGGGCCTACACTGCTGTTAAGACGGCCCTGAAAAAGGGTCAGCCACAACGGCACCACCCTGCCCTTTGGCCTTCCTATCCTTATTGTGTATGCAGTGTGTTATGAGCCTAGCCAACTTACGTGGGCGCCTGAGGGATCTAGACGACCCAGAATCAGAAGAAGAACTAGAAGCAGAACTGGCAGAAGAGGAATAAGTAACAATATGCTCACCAGTCCCAGAAGGGCCTGCGACGTCTTCGGCCCCAGCCGCAGCTCCTGGTAAATCCTCTTCAGGGACCCTGGATTCCCCAGACACGGCAGTCCCAGAAAGCCCGGTCCTCACCGTCGACGAGCGCACCCTAATGTCACTAGAAACAAGATCAGCTGCAAGCTCGGAAGAAACAACAGGAGGTGAAACACTAACAATGACACCGACGCCCGAGGGGGAGTCAGAAAGAGGAGGGGGGGTGGGAAAGTAACCCCGACAGATGTGGGGAGGGGCCAAGCGGCAAGGGGGGAGCTGACAAGGCAAAATGGGAAGAAGGGGATTGCGCACCCGGAGGAGCCACATTTGGCAATCCGACAGCCAGACCGTAGGCGGTCGGCCAGGGGGGCTGGGCGATATAACACGGAGGCAGGGAATAAGGAGCAGGAGCAAAAGGAGACTGCCAGTACAGCATCTGCTGAAGAGAAGCATGCGCAAAACCACCAGGGTAAAACCCTGTAAAAGAGGCCGTGGGAACCGACACGGGAGTCATTGTCTCAGACCACGAGGGTTGCAAAGAAGATACCAATGCAGGGAAATAAGGGGAAAACAAACCTGGGGAAACCACGTGAGAAACATTGCCCGACACCATAAAACTGGCAGAAAAAGCACTTTGAGCAGAAACTACATGTAATATTCTGGGCTGGCCAGCAGATGGCCCATGCAACAAACCCTTCGAAGCAGGCAGCACCTTCTGGGAAACAAGGAATGTAGTAAGACCATCCCCAAGGGACTGTTGGGCCAGGAAAGGGGAGGACACAAGCGCAATGGGGGCAGCATTAGAAGAGCCCGCACGGAAAACTAACGGGTCGGAAACACCGCTGCCAGACTGCACCAGGCCACAAACACCAGCCGGTGTTGCGGCCGTAACCACAGAGGGGAAGGAAATGGGTCCCCCAACACTCTAGGCACCCGCATGGGAGCCCACGTGACCCACGCCAGCAGCAGCCCCAGTACTCAGCGTGCCACCCACGGTGCTGCCCAGGCCTGCCGAAGGAGCTGCCAGAAGAGATGGCGCCCCCGACGCCCGAGCCCCATCCGCAGCACATGCGGCAGCGACACTGTGCCCTGCGCCAGAGAGAGCAGACAGAGGAGGGGAGCGGATGTCAGCGGAGGGCTCCCGAAGAGGCCCGGAGGTAACAGCGGGTGAGGCGAGAGGGGAGGCAACCACCCGAACACAGGGACGCCTATAGCCCGCAGCTGCGAGCAGGCGAGCCGCATCAGTCAGATGGCAGGAGGGGGAGCAGACCTGCGATGACGGGGCATGGTCAAGAGGAAACAAGGCAGGGAGGACGGGAATGAAAGCAGGGGACAAACCAGAAGGGGAGATGCAGAAAACAAAGCAAGGGGCACAAAGAAGGAATATAGGGAACCAAGGGAAAGAGATACCAATAAATTGATAAACAATATGTGTACTCAGCCTCAGGGGTATATCTAGGGGTCTGAGCACCCCTGGCAAAGTAAGAAACTGGCGCCCCCCACCTCCCCCACCCAGGGACACAGAGGGGGGAGTTACAGATAGGCTGAGGTCAGGGACACTGAGAGGGAATTACGGGGAGGGTGCGGGCAGGGATACTGAGGGGGAATTATGGGAAGGGTGTGGGCAGGAACATTGAGGGGTAATTACAAGGAGGGTGCAGACAGGGACACCGAGGGGATATATACATACATACACTTAAAACCCTCTCTAGGTGTGATGGCACTACATGTCTCAGCAAATCCAGTTGACAAGGTGTTCTGGGACTTGTAGTCTCAACACAGCTGGACAGGCAGTCACTGGTCTAGATCCCTCTCCATACAGAGCTCTTTGTAAGCTGTGATCCAGACTGCCAGGATAGACCATGCAGTGCAGCCAGGGCCGGTTCTAGCCCTTGTGGCACCCCGGGTGAAAAATAGGGGCGTGGCTTCATACAGGGGCGTGGTCAGTTACTCCCCTGTAGAGTTGTGCCCCAATTTGTGCCCCCAGTAGCGCCATTTGTGCCCCCAGTAGCGCCGCTTAAAAAAAAAAATGAATTCTTACAATCTCCGCTCCTGAGTCCCGGCCGTTGCATACCTCCGCCGGCGCCGCTCCTCTCCTTGGATCTATGGGAGAGACGTCATGACGTCTCTCCCATACCACAGCATAGACACTAGAGGTCAATCATGACCCCTAGCGTCTGTGCCAGTCCCACAATGCTGTGCGGTGCGCGATGACGTCATCGCGCACCGCACAGCAAAGGTCCTCTCCACGAAGGGAAACTAGACGGATAGCGTCTAGTTCCCTTCACAGCGGGGGACCAGCGGGGGGCACAGTAGCGGATCTTGCCATGGTGTGGCGCCCTCCGGAAGGCGGTGCCCCGGGCAAAAGTCCTGCTTGCCTGTGGCAAGATCCGCTACTGAGTGCAGCTACGGTACCACAGAAAATGTACAGGTATGTTCATGCTGCACTGCTGACTGGTGCTGATTGTAGTGGCTGGTGTTTGGTGACAGACCACGTGGGACCAATGAGAAGGGGAGCGGATGAGGAAGAGGAGGTGCCTCACCCCTCCCCATACCTGGAAGTGCCCCGCTCCCCGGCTATATTTACCATCATTGTGACTGTAGTCACAGAGAGAGGTAGAGTGCAATATGCTTCTGAGAGTCCGGCAGTGGATGAGCACTGCTAAGGGATGTACTCAGTGAGAACTACTATGTCATTCTACACAGGGCCGGTGCAAGGTTTCTCGACGCCCTAGGCAAAACTTCAGCATGCTGCCCCCTCCTTCATTCCCAAACCACACACCAGTACCTACTATCCAGTACCCCCAGGTGAAAGTCTGGAGGTGACATCTTAGAAGTTCAAACGCCATAGTCTGCGTTAAGTTAAACAAGGATGCATCTCTCACAGTTATCCTTAATTTTATGATAAGCAGACCCCCCAGATAGTGATGAGCACCGGAAATTTTTCGGGTTTTGTGTTTTGGTTTTGGGTTCGGTTCCGCGGCCGTGTTTTGGGTTCGAACGCGTTTTGGCAAAACCTCACCGAATTTTTTTTGTCGGATTCGGGTGTGTTTTGAATTCGGGTGTTTTTTTCAAAAAACCCTAAAAAACAGCTTAAATCATAGAATTTGGGGGTCATTTTGATCCCAAAGTATTATTAACCTCAATAACCATAATTTCCACTCATTTTCAGTCTATTCTGAACACCTCACACCTCACAATATTATTTTTAGTCCTAAAATTTGCACCGAGGTCGCTGGATGACTAAGCTCAGCGACCCAAGTGGCCGACACAAACACCTGGCCCATCTAGGAGTGGCACTGCAGTGTCACGCAGGATGGCCCTTCCAAAAAACACCCCCCAAACAGCACATGACACAAAGAAGAAAAAAAAGAGGCGCAATGAGGTAGCTGTGTGAGTAAGCTAAGCGACCCTAGTGGCCGACACAAACACCTGGCCCATCTAGGAGTGGCACTGCAGTGTCACGCAGGATGGCCCTTCCAAAAAACACCCCCCAAACAGCACATGACGCAAAGAAAAAAAGAGGCGCAATGAGGTAGCTGTGTGACTAAGATAAGCGACCCAAGTGGCCGACACAAACACCTGGCCCATCTAGGAGTGGCACTGCAGTGTCACGCAGGATGGCCCTTCCAAAAACTACTCCCCAAACAGCACATGACGCAAAGAAAAATGAAAGAAAAAAGAGGTGCAAGATGGAATTGTCCTTGGGCCCTCCCACCCACCCTTATGTTGTATAAACAGGACATGCACACTTTAACCAACCCATCATTTCAGTGACAGGGTCTGCCACACGACTGTGACTGAAATGACGGGTTGGTTTGGACCCCCACCAAAAAAGAAGCAATTAATCTCTCCTTGCACAAACTGGCTCTACAGAGGCAAGATGTCCACCTCATCATCATCCTCCGATATATCACCGTGTACATTCCCCTCCTCACAGATTATCAATTCGTCCCCACTGGAATCCACCATCTCAGCTCCCTGTGTACTTTGTGGAGGCAATTGCTGCTGGTGAATGTCTCCACGGAGGAACTGATTATAATTAATTTTAATGAACATCATCTTCTCCACATTTTCTGGATGTAACCTCGTACGCCGATTGCTGACAAGGTGAGCGGCAGCACTAAACACTCTTTCGGAGTACACACTTGTGGGAGGGCAACTTAGGTAGAATAAAGCCAGTTTGTGCAAGGGCCTCCAAATTGCCTCTTTTTCCTGCCAGTATAAGTACGGACTGTCTGACGTGCCTACTTGGATGCGGTCACTCATATAATCCTCCACCATTCTTTCAATGGGGAGAGAATCATATGCAGTGACAGTAGACGACATGTCCGTAATCGTTGTCAGGTCCTTCAGTCCGGACCAGATGTCAGCATCAGCAGTCGCTCCAGACTGCCCTGCATCACCGCCAGCGGGTGGGCTTGGAATTCTGAGCCTTTTCCTCGCACCCCCAGTTGCGGGAGAATGTGAAGGAGGAGATGATGACAGGTCGCGTTCCGCTTGACTTGACAATTTTCTCACCAGCAGTTCTTTGAACCCCAGCAGACTTGTGTCTGCCGGAAAGAGAGATCCAAGGTAGGTTTTAAATCTAGGATCGAGCACGGTGGCCAAAATGTAGTGCTCTGATTTCAACAGATTGACCACCCGTGAATCCTTGTTAAGCGAATTAAGGGCTCCATCCACAAGTCCCACATGCCTAGCGGAATCGCTCTGTGTTAGCTCCTCCTTCAATGTCTCCAGCTTCTTCTGCAAAAGCCTGATGAGGGGAATGACCTGACTCAGGCTGGCAGTGTCTGAACTGACTTCACGTGTGGCAAGTTCAAAAGGTTGCAGAACCTTGCACAACGTTGAAATCATTCTCCACTGCGCTTGAGACAGGTGCATTCCACCTCCTATATCGTGCTCAGTTGTATAGGCTTGAATGGCCTTTTGCTGCTCCTCCAACCTCTGAAGCATATAGAGGGTTGAATTCCACCTCGTTACCACTTCTTGCTTCAGATGATGGCAGGGCAGGTTCAGGCGTTTTTGGTGGTGCTCCAGTCTTCTGTACGTGGTGCCTGTACGCCGAAAGTGTGCCGCAATTCTTCTGGCCACCGACAGCATCTCTTGCACGCCCCTCTGCACCACCAAATTCAAGGTACGTGCAAAACATGGGACGTGCTGGAATTTGCCCAGATTTAATGCACACACAATATTGCTGGCGTTGTCCGATGCCACAAATCCACAGGAGAGTCCAATTGGGGTAAGCCATTCTGCGATGATCTTCCTCAATTGCCGTAAGAGGTTTTCAGCTGTGTGCGTATTCTGGAAAGCGGTGATACAAAGCGTAGCCTGCCTAGGAAAGAGTTGGCGTTTGCGAGATGCTGCTACTGGTGCCGCCACTGCTGTTCTTGCGGCGGGAATCCATACATCTACCCAGTGGGCTGTCACAGTCATATAGTCCTGAGTCTGCCCTGCTCCACTTGTCCACATGTCCGTGGTTAAGTGGACATTGGGTACAACTGCATTTTTTAGGACACTGGTGAGTCTTTTTCTGAGGTCTGTGTACATTTTCGGTATCGCCTGCCTAGAGAAATGGAACCTAGATGGTATTTGGTACCGGGGACACAGTACCTCCAACAAGTCTCTAGTTGGCTCTGCAGTAATGATGGATACCGGAACCACGTTTCTCACCGCCCAGGATGCCAAGGCCTCAGTTATCCGCTTTGCAGCAGGATGACTGCTGTGATATTTCATCTTCCTCGCAAAGGACTGTTGGACAGTCAATTGCTTGGTGGAAGTAGTAAAAGTGGTCTTACGACTTCCCCTCTGGGATGACCATCGACTCCCAGCAGCAACAACAGCAGCGCCAGCAGCAGTAGGCGTTACACGCAAGGATGCATCGGAGGAATCCCAGGCAGGAGAGGACTCGTCAGAATTGCCAGTGACATGGCCTGCAGGACTATTGGCATTCCTGGGGAAGGAGGAAATTGACACTGAGGGAGTTGGTGGGGTGGTTTGCGTGAGCTTGGTTACAAGAGGAAGGGATTTACTGGTCAGTGGACTGCTTCCGCTGTCGCCCAAAGTTTTTGAACTTGTCACTGAGTTATGATGAATGCGCTGCAGGTGACGTATAAGGGAGGATGTTCCGAGGTGGTTAACGTCCTTACCCCTACTTATTACAGCTTGACAAAGGCAACACATGGCTTGACAAATGTTGTCCGCATTTCTGTTAAAATACTTCCACACTGAAGAGCTGATTTTTTTGGTATTTTCACCAGGCATGTCAATGGCCATATTCCTCCCACGGACAACAGGTGTCTCCCCGGGTGCCTGACTTAAACAAACCACCTCACCATCAGAATCCTCCTGGTCAATTTCCTCCCCAGCGCCAGCAACACCCATATCCTCCTCATCCTGGTGTACTTCAACACTGACATCTTCAATCTGACTATCAGGAACTGGACTGCGGGTGCTCCTTCCAGCACTTGCAGGGGGCGTGCAAATGGTGGAAGGCGCGTGCTCTTCACGTCCAGTGTTGGGAAGGTCAGGCATCGCAACCGACACAATTGGACTCTCCTTGTGGATTTGTGATTTCGAAGAACGCACAGTTCTTTGCTGTGCTTTTGCCAGCTTAAGTCTTTTCATTTTTCTAGCGAGAGGCTGAGTGCTTCCATCCTCATGTGAAGCTGAACCACTAGCCATGAACATAGGCCAGGGCCTCAGCCGTTCCTTGCCACTCCGTGTGGTAAATGGCATATTGGCAAGTTTACGCTTCTCCTCCGACGATTTTATTTTAGATTTTTGAGTCCTTTTTTTACTGATATTTGGTGTTTTGGATTTTACATGCTCTGTACTATGACATTGGGCATCAGCCTTGGCAGACGACGTTGATGGAATTTCATCGTCTCGGCCATGACTAGTGGCAGCAGCTTCAGCACGAGGTGGAAGTGGATCTTGATCTTTCCCTATTTTTGGAACCTCAACATTTTTGTTCTCCATATTTTAATAGGCACAACTAAAAGGCACCTCAGGTAAACAATGGAGATGGATGGATACTAGTATACTTATGGATGACGAGCGACTGCCGACACAGAGGTAGCTACAGCCGTGGACTACCGTACTGCGTCTGCTAGTATAGACTGGATGATAATGATATAAAAATATATATATATATCACTACTGCAGGACAGGTATATATTGTATAATGACGGACCTGCTGGACACTGTCAGCACTGCAGACTCCTAAACTACTAGTATGAAGAAGATAGAGAAAAAAAAACCCACCACAGGTAGGTATACAATTATGGACGAGCGACTGCCAACACAGAGGTAGCTACAGCCGTGGACTACCGTACTGCGTCTGCTAGTATAGACTGGGTGATAATGATATAAAAAATATATATATCACTACTGCAGGACAGGTATATATTGTATAATGACGGACCTGCTGGACACTGTCAGCACTGCAGACTCCTAAACTACTAGTATGAAGAAGATAGAAAAAAAAACCACCACAGGTAGGTATACAATTATGGACGAGCGACTGCCGACACAGAGGTAGCTACAGCCGTGGACTACCGTACTGCGTCTGCTAGTATAGACTGGATGATAATGATATAAAAAATATATATATATCACTACTGCAGGACAGGTATATATTGTATAATGACGGACCTGCTGGACACTGTCAGCACTGCAGACTCCTAAACTACTAGTATGAAGAAGATAGAAAAAAAAAAAACACCACAGGTAGGTATACAATTATGGACGAGCGACTGCCGACACAGAGGTAGCTACAGCCGTGGACTACCGTACTGCGTCTGCTAGTATAGACTGGATGATAATGATATAAAAAATATATATATATCACTACTGCAGGACAGGTATATATTGTATAATGACGGACCTGCTGGACACTGTCAGCACTGCAGACTCCTAAACTACTAGTATGAAGAAGATAGAAAAAAAAAACCCACCACAGGTAGGTATACAATTATGGACGAGCGACTGCCGACACAGAGGTAGCTACAGCCGTGGACTACCGTACTGCGTCTGCTAGTATAGACTGGATGATAATGATATAAAATATATATATATATATCACTACTGCAGGACAGGTATATATTGTATAATGACGGACCTGCTGGACACTGTCAGCACTGCAGACTCCTAAACTACTAGTATGAAGAAGATTGAAAAAAAAAACCCACCACAGGTAGGTATACAATTATGGACGAGCGACTGCCGACACAGAGGTAGCTACAGCCGTGGACTACCGTACTGCGTCTGCTAGTATAGACTGGATGATAATGATATAAAAAATATATATATATCACTACTGCAGGACAGGTATATATTGTATAATGACGGACCTGCTGGACACTGTCAGCACTGCAGACTCCTAAACTACTAGTATGAAGAAGATAGAAAAAAAAAAAACCACCACAGGTAGGTATACAATTATGGACGAGCGACTGCCGACACAGAGGTAGCTACAGCCGTGGACTACCGTACTGCGTCTGCTAGTATAGACTGGATGATAATGATATAAAAAATATATATATATCACTACTGCAGGACAGGTATATATTGTATAATGACGGACCTGCTGGACACTGTCAGCACTGCAGACTCCTAAACTACTAGTATGAAGAAGATAGAAATATAATGAATGACGGACCTGCTGGACACTGTCAGCAGAATGCGTTTATAGAATAAAAAAAAAAAACACCACACGAGTGTTTAACTTTTTCAGGCAGACAATATACTGGTGGTCACTGCTGGTCAGTCACACTGGCACTCTGGCAGCAAAAGTGTGCACTGTTAAATATGTACTCCTGCTATAACTGCTCCCCAGTCTCCCCCACAATTAAGCTGTGTGAGCAGTGAGCACTACTCAGCACAGTCAGATATACATAGATGATATTATCATGCAGCACACTGAGGCTGAGCACAGATATGGTATGTAACTGTGTATCGTTTTTTTTCAGGCAGAGAACGGATTATATTAAATAATAAATAAAACTGGTGGTCACTAGTATAACTATCAGCAAAACTCTGCACTCTCTGAGTACTCCTAATGCTCCAGTAAATCAAGTGTCTCACTCTCTATCTAAACGGAGAGGACGCCAGCCACGTCCTCTCCCTATCAATCTCAATGCACGTGTGAAAATGGCGGCGACGCGCGGCTCCTTATATAGAATCCGAGTCTCGCGATAGAATCCGAGCCTCGCGAGAATCCGACAGCGGGATGATGACGTTCGGGCGCGCTCGGGTTAACCGAGCAAGGCGGGAAGATCCGAGTCTGCCTCGGACCAGTGTAAAAAGCGTGAAGTTCGGGGGGGTTCGGTTTCCGAGAAACCGAACCCGCTCATCACTACCCCCAGATCATAGCGTCCTAGAGCCGACCCTGTTCCTACTGCTTTGTCTGTAATTACCCAGCTTTGTTCTATCACTGTTTGTAAAGTGCAACAGAATATAAGAATCTGTTGTTGTTGTTGTTGTTGTTGTTGTTGTTGTTAATAATAATAATGATAACAACTTGCATTGTAACAGAACTAGGAGGACAGTGTAGTGTCTGCCTACTTTTGCATGCCGAGAGGGGCGGAGCGAACAGACAGGAAGTTGCAGCGCAGCCCGTATACCACGCCATATAACTCTGACAAGTAGCTGGCCTCTACTACAGCTGTCTAGCGGTGGCACCACAAACGGCTATATATATATATATATATATATACACAGTGGTTGAAATGGAAATTTTGAAGTGGGGGTATGCAAAAGTCAAGGACGTAATTATGCGCTCCAGAAAAGGGAGCATGGTCACCCAAAAAGGGAGTGTGGTCACCCAAAAAGGGGGCATGACCAGTGTAGTAGAACCCCTTATACTATCTAGTACTGGTGCCCCTTTCACCTTAAAGCACACGGTACGAGCCAAAATTCACATTATAGCACACGGTACGAGCCGAAATTCAGATTGTAGCACACTGAATGAGCCGAAATTCAGATTGTAGCACACTGAATGAGCCGAAATTCACATTATAGCACACTGAATGAGCCGAAATTCACATTATAGCACACTGAATGAGCCGAAATTCACATTGTAGCACACTGAATGAGCCGAAATTCACATTGTAGCACACTGAATGAGCCGAAACTCACATTGTAGCACACTGAAAGAGTCGAAATTCACCTTGTAGCACACTGAATGAGTCGAAATTCACCTTGTAGCACACTGAATGACCCGACATTCACATTGTAGCACACTGAATGAGCCGAAATTCACATTGTTGCACACTGAATGAGTCGAAATTCACCTTGTAGCACACTGAATGAGCCGACATTCACATTGTAGCACACTGAATGAGCCGAAATTCACATTATAGCACACTGAATGAGCCAAAACTCACATTGTAGCACACTGAATGAGCCGAAATTCACATTGTAGCACACTGAACGAGCCGAAATTCACATTGTAGCACACTGAATGAGCTGAAATTCACATTGTAGCACACTGAATGAGCCGAAATTCACATTGTAGCACACTGAATGAGCCGAAACTCACATTGTAGCACACTGAATGAGCCGAAATTCACATTGTAGCACAATGAATGAGCCGAAATTCACCTTGTAGCACACTGAATGAGCCGACATTCACATTGTAGCACACTGAATGAGCCGACATTCACATTGTAGCACACTGAATGAGCCGACATTTACATTGTAGCACACTGAATGAGACAAAACTCACATTGTAGCACACTGAATGAGCCGAAATTCACATTGTAGCACACTGAATGAGCCGAAATTCACCTTGTAGCACACTGAATGAGCCAAAATTCACATTGTAGCACACTGAATGTGCTGAAATTCACATTGTAGCACACTGAATGAGCCGACATTCACATTGTAGCACACTGAATGAGCTGAAATTCACATTGTAGCACACTGAATGAGCCGAAATTCACCTTGTAGCACACTGAATGAGCCAAAATTCACATTGTAGCACACTGAATGAGCTGAAATTCACATTGTAGCACACTGAATGAGCCGACATTCACCTTGTAGCACACTGAATGAGCCGAAATTCACATTGTAGCACACTGAATGAGCTGAAATTCACATTGTAGCACACTGAATGAGCCGACATTCACATTGTAGCACACTGAATGAGCTGAAATTCACATTGTAGCACACTGAATGAGCGAACATTCACATTGTAGCACACTGAATGAGCCGACATTCACATTGTAGCACACTGAATGAGCCGAAACTCACATTGCAGCACATTGAATGAGCCGAAAATAAGATTTTACTCACCGGTAAATCTATTTCTCGTAGTCCGTAGTGGATGCTGGGAACTCCGTAAGGACCATGGGGAATAGACGGGCTCCGCAGGAGACTGGGCACTCTAAAAGAAAGATTAGGTACTATCTGGTGTGCACTGGCTCCTCCCTCTATGCCCCTCCTCCAGACCTCAGTTAGGATACTGTGCCCGGAAGAGCTGACACAATAAGGAAGGATTTTGAATCCCGGGTAAGACTCATACCAGCCACACCAATCACACCGTATAACTCGTGATACTATTCAGTGGCGTAAGTTCGCCCCAGTCGCCCGGAGGCATGATAAGTGTTGGTGCCCCCCCCCCCCCCTACATACTGTAGACACACACGCCCTTCATATATAGCTATCCGGCACTCATGTTGAACAGTAGTAGCGTGCTCAGGTGCCTTTCCCAATAGTAATATAGATACACATACAAAGTGGACGCACTCCAAGTCAGTCATCACAATAAAATAGACACCAGCATACCTTTATAGCAAATCTACAGTACTCCCTCACCCACTAGCGTGTCACAATGTAGATGCTTTGGCGCAGTGGTGTGCCGATATACAGTATGTATATATCAAAAACACACAAACGCCACTTTCAAGAACAATACAGCAGGGGATTAAGTCCGACTGCCCTGGCTCAGTTAATAACAATCCCCATAATTATAGGGATTGATGAGGAGGGCTCCATGTGTAGGCTACACAACAGCTCTTCTTCCTATTTTAACACCATAAGTACCTGTGTAGCAGCCTATAAAGTGGGTGACCCCCGCATCAGCAGTGTGTGGATGGGCTCCGCAGCAGAATGACGGAAGACGCAGAAATAACTCTGATATCCCGCTCAGTATAGGGGACACAACGTCCAGTGACTGCTCTCTACACTCTCACATACAGCAGGCAGGGTGTCATGCAGGGTGGCGGACATGGAGAATTAAGCAGATGTTCATCACAAGGCTTTCTCTCCTAGCGTTAGTCCTGATCACAGTTCAGGGACAAATCATAGGGAAGTGTGGAGGTGGCAGGTCACACTGGAGAAGGAGGAGGTGGATAGCAGCTCCCAGGACTCTAGTCTGCACTCCCTCTCCCCGGCCGGAAGCGAGAACCAGACAGCTGTACTATTGCGAGACCTGTCACATAGAATTTGATGGCAGATAAGAAATACTTGGCCTATGTAGTCTGCCCCTGTACACTCATGCACTAGGGTTAATTTTTGTTGGGAGCCAAATAACCTACCTATCCAGAGTACCTGGTGGAAATCCACGCCAGCAATGGGAGAATATACAAACTCTACACAGTTAGGGCCATGGCGGGAACAAAACCCATGACCTCAGTGCTGTGAGGCAGTAATGCTAACCATTACACCGTCCACACTAAAGGGAGTATGCAAGTCACTTTATTCCATGGACACTAACATACTGCGCACTGATACAGTAAATGATAATACTATATATATATATATATATATATATATATATATATATATATATATTCATCTTGTGGTTCAGTACTCACTATTGTATATGCAGTTGCCTGGGTGCCCTTGCTGATAATGATGTATATAAGTGTGGCGTCCTTTCCTTAGATGTTCCCAACACCAGGTGAGAGATACTGCATGGCACTCCAGGACTTATTTAAATCAATAAACTTTTACCGCAATATATCAACGATTCTGGGTTATATATTGCAGTAAAATGTAATTGATTCAAAGACGTCCTGAAGTGCCATGCAGTATCTCTTACCTGGTGTTGGGAGCATCTAGGGATGTCACACTTTGCCTCTATATATATCTATATATATCTATATATATATATATATATATATATTTTTTTTTTTTTTTTTTTTTATAGGACTGTGAGCCTGACACTCCTTTGAGGGTACAATGAATTCTTGCTGTGGTGCCCTCCTTAGGTCAAAGCAACGGTCTCATATAGATGTAGAATTCAGTGGCACTCCACAGACTTGTATACAGTTAATACTCCATACTTTATTTAATTCATGGATTAATTATTTATTATTAATATATTCAAGTCTGTGGAGTGCCACTGAATTCCACATCTCTCTCTCTCTCTATATATATATACATTTACCTATTCTGGTGCCCCCACAAGAAGTTTTAATATATTGCTGGGAGGTGCTGCACTTAGGATCCCTTCAGTAATGACACACACAGCAGCACTTTTATATAATCAATATTTCAATCTGGTACTATAGATTGTCATCAGGTATGGTATCCTGGTGACAATCTATAGTACCAGATTGAAATATTGATTATATAATGGTGCTGCTGTGTGTGTCATTATTGAAGGGATCCTAAGTGCAGCACCTCCCAGCAATGTATACAATAAGACCCCCCCTCCTCCCGCGCGCGCGCCCGCCCGCCCAATCACCGGCATTCGGCACGCACGATAATGTGACCGTCACAAGGATGGGTAAGTGAGGCTGCCCTGGACCTCCACTTACCCGCAGAGCCGGAGCACACAGCGGCTGGCCGGTGGGATTTTCCCTCAGAACGCTGAGGGTGCGCATGCTGCTACGAGCTCCTCCTCCTCTGGTGACAGGTTCCAGGCTGCGAGTAGCTCCTCCAGTCCTCCTGATCTGCGGACTCCCCCTGACACTGACACGAAAGCTCCTCTTCAGGAGTCAGGCAGCGGGAGACAGTGTGGAGGAGATGCGCCCCCTCGAGGCCAGGAGCCCGGCGGCAGCCGACTCCACTGCCTCCCAGAGTTCCGCCCCTGATACTATACCCAGTTAACAGTATGAAATATAACTGAGCCTCTCAACAGATGGCTCAACAATAACCCTTTAGTTAGGCAATAACTATATACAAGTATTGCAGACAATCCGCACTTGGGATGGGCGCCCAGCATCCACTACGGACTACGAGAAATAGATTTACCGGTGAGTAAAATCTTATTTTCTCTGACGTCCTAGTGGATGCTGGGAACTCCGTAAGGACCATGGGGATTATACCAAAGCTCCCAAACGGGCGGGAGAGTGCGGATGACTCTGCAGCACCGAATGAGAGAACTCAAGGTCCTCCTCGGCCAGGGTATCAATATTTGTAGAATTTAGCAAACGTGTTTGCCCCTGACCAAGTTGCAGCTCGGCAAAGTTGTAAAGCCGAGACCCCTCGGGCAGCCGCCCAAGATGAGCCCACTTTCCTCGTGGAATGGGCTTTTACTGATTTAGGATGCGGCAATCCAGCCGCAGAATGCTCCAGCTGAATTGTGCTACAAATTCAGCGAGCAATAGTCTGCTTAGAATCAGGAGCACCTATTTTGTTGGGTGCCTACAGGATAAAAAGCGAGTCAGTTTTCCTGACTCCAGCCGTCCTGGAAATATAAATTTTTAAGGCCCTGACTACGTCCAGTAACTTGGAATCTTCCAAGTCCCTAGTAGCCGCAGGCACTACAATAGGTTGGTTCAAGTGAAAAGCTGATACCACCTTAGGGAGAAACTGGGGACGAGTCCTCAATTCTGCCCTATCCATATGGAAAATCAGATAAGGGCTTTTACATGACAAAGCCGCCAATTCTGACACACGCCTGGCTGAAGCCAAGGCCAATAACATGACCACTTTCCACGTGAGATATTTCAAATCCACAGTTTTAAGTGGCTCAAACCAATGTGATTTTAAGAAACTCAACACCACGTTGAGATCCCAAGGTGCCACAGAAGGCACAAAAAAGGGGCTGAATATGTAGCACTCCCTTTACAAATGTCTGAACTCCAGGCAGTGAAGCCAGTTCTTTCTGGAAGAAAATCGACAGAGCCGAAATCTGGACCTTAATGGAACCCAAATTTAGGCCCATAGTCACTCCTGACTGTAGGAAGTGCAGAAAACGACCCAGCTGAAATTCCTCTGTTGGGGCCTTCCTGGCCTCACACCACGCAACATATTTTCGCCAAATACGGTGATAATGGTTTGCGGTTACTTCTTTCCTGGCTTTTATCAGCGTAGGAATGACTTCCTCCGGAATGCCCTTTTGCTTTAGGATCCGGAATTCAACCGCCATGCCGTCCAACGCAGCCGCGGTAAGTCTTGGAACAGACAGGGCCCCTGCTGTAGCAGATCCTGTCTGAGCGGTAGAGGCCATGGGTCCTCTGATATTATTTCTTGAAGTTCTGGGTACCAAGCTCTTCTTGGCCCATCCGGAACCACGAGTATCGTTCTTACTCCTCGTTTTCTTATTATTCTCAGTACCTTTGGTATGAGAGGCAGAGGAGGGAATACATAAACCGACTGGTACACCCACGGTGTCACTAGAGCGTCCACAGCTATTGCCTGAGGGTCCCTTGACCTGGCGCAATATCTAGTTTTTTGTTTAGGCGGGACGCCATCATGTCCACCTGTGGCCTTTCCCAACGGTTTACCAACAGTTGGAAGACTTCTGGATGAAGTCCCCACTCTCCCGGGTGTCGGTCGTGTCTGCTGAGGAAGTCTGCTTCCCAGTTGTCCACTCCCGGAATGAACACTGCTGACAGTGCTAAGACGTGATTTTCCGCCCATCGGAGAATCCTTGTGGCTTCTGCCATCGCCATCCTGCTTCTTGTGCCGCCCTGTCGGTTTACATGGGCGACTGCCGTGATGTTGTCTGATTGGATCAGTACCGGCTGGTTTTGAAGCAGAGGCCTTGCCAGACTTAGGGCATTGTAAATGGCCCTCAGTTCCAGAATATTTATGTGTAGGGACGACTCCTAACTTGACCAAAGTCCTTGGAAATTTCTTCCCTGTGTGACTGCCCCCCAGCCTCGAAGGCTGGCATCCGTGGTTACCAGGACCCAGTCCTGTATGCCGAATCTGTGGCCCTCTTGAAGATGAGCACTCTGCAGCCACCACAGTAGAGATACCCTGGTCCTTGGAGACAGGGTTATCAGCCGATGCATCTGAAGATGCGATTCCGACCACTTGTCCAAGAGGTCTTACTGAAAGGTTCTTGTATGGAACCTGCCGAATGGAATTTTGCTTCGTAAGAAGCTACCATTTTTCCCAGGACTCGTGTGCAGTGATGCACCGATACCTGTTTTGGTTTCAGGAGGTCTCTGACTAGAGATGACAGCTCCTTGGCTTTCTCCTGCGGGAGAAACACTTTTTTCTGTTCTGTGTCCAGAACCATCCCCAGGAACAGCAGGCGTGTGGTAGGAACCAGCTGTGACTTTGGAATGTATAGAATCCATCCGTGCTGTTGTAGCACTTCCCGAGATAGTGTTACTCCGACCAACAACTGCTCCATGGACCTCGCCTTTATAAGTAGATCATCCAAGTACGGGATAATTAAAAACTCCCTTTTTTCGAAGGAGTATCATCATTTCTGCCATTACCTTGGTAAAGACCCTCGGTGCCGTGGACAGTCCAAACGGCAGTGTTTGGAATTGGTAATGGCAATCCTGTACCACAAATCTGAGGTACTCCTGTTGAGGATGGTAAATGGGGACATGTAGGTAAGCATCCTTGATGTCCAGGGATACCATGTAATCCCCCTCCTCCAGGCTTGCAATAACCGCCCTGAGCGATTCCATCTTGAACTTGAATTTTTTTATGTATGTGTTCAAGGACTTCAAATTTAAAATGGGTCTCACCGAACCATCCGGTTTCGGTACCACAAACAGTGTGGAATAGTAACCCCGTCCTTGTTGAAGTAGGGGCACCTTGACTATCACCTGCTGGGAATACAGCTTGTGAATTGCCTCTAGCACAGCCTCCCTGCCTGAGGGAGTTGTCGGCAAGGCAGATTTGAGGAAACGGCGGGGGGGAGACGACTCGAATTCTAGCCTGTACCCCTGATATACTACTTGAAGGATCCAGGGATCCACCGTGAGCGAGCCCACTGATCGCTGAAATTTTTGAGGCGGCTCCCCACCGTACCTGGCTACGCCTGTGGAGCCCCCGCGTCATGCGGTGGACTCAGAGGAAGCGGGGGAAGAATTTTGATTCTGGGAACTGGCTGACTGGTGCAGCTTTTTCCCTCTTCCCTCGTCTCTGTGCAGAAAGGAAGCGCCTTTGACCCGCTTGCTTTACTGAAGCCGAAAGGACTGTACCTGATAATACAGTGCTTTCTTAGGCTGTGAGGAAACCTGAGGTAAAAAAAATTTCTTCCCAGCTGTTGCTGTGGATACGAGGTCCCAGAGACCATCCCCAAACAATTCCTCACCCTTATAAGGCTCTATGTGCCTTTTAAAGTCAGCATCACCTGTCCAGTGTCGGGTCTCTAATACCCTCCTGACAGAATGGACATTGCATTAATTCTGGATGCCAGCCGGCAAAATATCCCTCTGTGCATCCCTCATATATAAGACGACGTCTTATGTTCGCAAAATAGTATCCCTGTTTGACAGGGTTACAGACCACGCTGCAGCAGCACTATCTGCAGGTCTCAGTCTAGTACCTGAGTGTGTAAATACAGACTTCAGGATAGCCTCCTGCTTTTTATCAGCAGGTACCTTCAAGGTGGCCGTATCCTAAGACGGCAGTACCACCTTTTTTGACAAACGTGTGAGCGCCTTATCCACCCTAGGGGATATCTCCCAGCGTAACTTATCCTCTGGCGGGAAAGGGTACGCCATCAGTAACTTTTTAGAAATTACCAGTTTCTTATCGGGGGGAACCCACGCTTTTTCACACTTCATTCACTCATTAGATGGGGCAACAAAACACTGCCTGCTTTTTCTCCCCAAACATAAAACCCTTTTTTAGTGGTACTTGGGATAATGTCAGAAATGTGTAACACATTTTTTATTGCCGGGATCATGTAACGGATGTTCCTAGTGGATTGTGTATATGTCTCAACCTCGTCGACACAGGAGTCAGACTCCGTGTCGACATCTGTGTCTGCCATCTGAGGGAGCGGGCGTTTTTGAGCCCCTGATGGCCTTTGAGACAACTGGGCAGGCGCGGGCTGAGAAGCCGGCTGTCCCATAGCTGTTACGTCATCCAGCCTTTTATGTAAGGAGTTGACACTGTCGGTTAATACCTTCCACCTATCCATCCACTCTGGTGTCGGCCCACAGGGGGCGACATCCCATTTATCGGCATCTGCTCCGCCTCCACATAAGCCTCCTCATCAAACATGTCGACACAGCCGTACCGACACACCGCACACACACAGGGAATGCTCTGACTGAGGACAGGACCCCACACAGCCCTTTGGGGAGACAGAGAGAGAGTATGCCAGCACACACCAGAGCGCTATATAATGTAGGGATAAACACTATCACTGAGTGAATTTTCCCCAATAGCTGCTTGTATAAACAATATTGCGCCTAAATTTAGTGCCCCCCCCCCTCTCTTTTTAACCCTTTGACCCTGAAACTACAGGGGAGAGCCTGGGGAGCTGTCTTCCAGCTACACTGTGAAGAGAAAATGGCGCCAGTGTGCCGAGGGAGATAGCTCCGCCCCTTTTTCGCTGACTTTTCTCCCGCTGTTTTATGGATTCTGGCAGGGGTAATTATCACATATATAGCCTCTGGGGCTATATATTGTGATTATTTTGCCAGCCAAGGTGTTTTTATTGCTGCTCAGGGCGCCCCCCCCAGCGCCCTGCATCCTCAGTGACCGGAGTGTGAAGTGTGTATGAGGAGCAATGGCGCACAGCTGCAGTGCTGTGCGCTACCTTGGTGAAGACTGAAGTCTTCTGCCGCCGATTTTCCAGACCATCTTCATGCTTCTGGCTCTGTAAGGGGGACGGCGGCGCGGCTCCGGGAACGAACACCAAGGACGGGTCCTGCGGTCGATCCCTCTGGAGCTAATGGTGTCCAGTAGCCTAAGAAGCCCAAGCTAGCTGCAAGCAGGTAGGTTCGCTTCTTCTCCCCTTAGTCCCTCGTTGCAGTGAGCCTGTTGCCAGCAGGTCTCACTGTAAAATAAAAAACCTAACATAAACTTTCTTTCTAGGAGCTCAGGAGAGCCCCTAGTGTGCATCCAGCTCGGCCGGGCACAGAAATCTAACTGAGGTCTGGAGGAGGGGCATAGAGGGAGGAGCCAGTGCACACCAGATAGTACCTAATCTTTCTTTTAGAGTGCCCAGTCTCCTGCGGAGCCCGTCTATTCCCCATGGTCCTTACGGAGTTCCCACTTCCCAGCATCCACTAGAACGTCAGAGAAATTCACATTGTAGCACACTGAATGAGCCGAAATTCATCTTGTACCACACTGAATGAGCCGAAATTCACATTGTAGCACACTGAATGAGCCGAAATTCACCTTGTAGCACACTGAATGAGCTGAAATTCACATTGTAGCACACTGAATGAGCCAAAATTCACCTTGTAGCACACTGAATGAGCTGAAATTCACATTGTAGCACACTGAATGAGCCGAAATTCACATTATAGCACACTGAATGAGCCACAATTCACATTGTAGCACACTGAATGAGCTGAAATTGTGACAGCAGGGACAGCCAGAGTGACAACAGGGAGAGAGAGGGAGTGACGACAGGGAGAAAGAGAGTGACGACAGGGAGAGAGAGAGTGATGAAAGGTAGAGAGAGTGACGACAGGGAGAGAGAGTGACGACAGGGAGAGACGACAGTAACGACAGAGAGAGAGAGAGTGACGACAGGGAGAGAGAGTGACGACAGTAACGACAGGGAGAGACGACAGTAACGACAGGGAGAGAGAGTGACGACAGGGAGAGAGAGTGACGACAGGGAGAGTGACGACAGTGACGACAGGGAGAGAGAGTGATGACAGGGAGAGAGAGTGACGACAGGGAGAGAGAGTGACGACAGTGACGACAGGGACAGAGAGTGACGACAGGGAGAAAGAGTGACAACAGGGAGAAATAGTGACAACAGTGACAGTAGGGAGAGAGAGAGTGATGACAGTGACAGCTGGGAGAGAGTGACAGTAGGGACAGGGACGTTAATGACAGGGAGAGAGGTGACAGCAGTGGAACATTACCTCATTTGTTGCTGGTGGCTGGCGGCGGTGAGCGGTGGGCTGCTGGCGGCGGTGGGCTGCTGGCGGCGGGCGGCTGTGAGCTAGTGCAGCACTCTACACAGTCGCCGGCAGCCGCACAAGGACGGGGAGCAACATGTGCAGCAGGATGGCCACTTCCTTCGCCTCCTGCTGCACTTTCAGTTCCTCGTTTCCGGGTCAGTGGAAGAAGTGGCGGTATACCATACCGCCGTATATCGCCCCACTTCGACCACTGTATGTATATATATATATATATATATATATATATATATATACCCGCACATACATACAGATGATTACCTGATCGGCCACTGCTGGGCTTCCTCTCCGGGCGCTGGCATCAACCAGTCCGTGCAGCGGGAATGCTGCTCCGTCCCTGCCATGATGTCATCAGAGAACGTCCAGCCAACCAGGTCGCACTTGTGTGTGTGTGTGTGTGTGTGTGTGTGTGTGTGTGTGTGTGTATATATATATATATATATATACACACATATATATTTTATATATATATATATATATATATATATATTATACATTGTAAGCCCGTGGAGTGCTGCCTGATTTTCTTTCAACATATATTGGACCTCTAAAAACACAGCAGCAAGATATATATATATGTATATATATATATGTTACAGTACACTCTTACCCCCTTCCTGCAAGGCATGCGATCACAGGGCGGGCGGGAAGTATTGCACGCGGGGGGGGGGGGGTCGCGGAGTGTCGGGGGGGGGGGGGTGTTGTGATATGCAATCGTGGGCGGGGGGAGAGGATGTAATACTATATGTGCGGCATGCAATCGCGCGGGGGGGGGGATGTAATACTATATGAGCAGGATCATCCCGCTCATATAGTATTACATTCTCCCTCTCCCCCCCCCCCCCCCCCCCCCGCGATTGCATCCCGTTCAGAGCGGATAACATGCTAACAGTGGGAGGGGGGAGGGTATCATGCAGGGAGACATTACGGCACTCTGTTGCTGTGGGTGTGTGTGGTGCGGTGCGGGAAGGTTGGATGTTGTCGCGGTGGGAGCAGTGCCAGGGCGGGATGTATATTTGTACTTCACAAAACGTACTTTACGTGAGCACCTTCAGTGATTCCGGACGGCCGCTGCATCCCTGCTCTTCTGGTAAAGGAATAGGAGCTCAGCAGCTAAGGAAAGCATTTTTCGGCAGCATGAGGTACCGCCCTCCAATGGCCTCCGCCCATAGGCAGCTGCTAAAGCTGCCTAGTGGTAGCGCCGGCCCTGATTCTACACCCAGGCGTGGGAGGCACTGCCAGGCGGTGCCCCCTCCTTGGCCGGCGCCCCTGGCAAGTGCCATCTTGGCCAATAGGAAGATACACCCCTGCTCAGCCTTACAAAATGCTTCCAAAATGGCAAAGAGAAAGATGGCCCCCAGGACCTGCCTATAAGTACTGTATTATACACTCCTCCTACAATCTCCCTAATAGGCAGACAAGAGCACCTAACCCAATATGACATCACTAAATTAGCACTTGCCCTGTCTTTAACACATTAGTCACAAAAACCAGGGCGTTTATGTGGCTTCAGGCCCCAGCCTGCTTTCTGTGCAGTGTGTGCAGTCTGCGCGTAGCTCAACACTTACTCCTCCAGTGCGGAGAAATCAGGCTGATTGGGGCCAGTGCTGACGTCACATACCTACCCTGAAAACGCTTGGGAACACCTGCATTCTTCCTGACACTCCCAGAAAATGATCAGTTACCACCCACGAACGTCCACTTCCTGTCAATCACCTTGCAAATGCCCATGCGATCGAAATTTTTGCACCATCCTGTCTGTTTGGCAACGCACGTGTGCATTTTGCAGCATACGCATGCGCCGTAGTTCGATAACCGCCCGCTGTGTGAAAACGCAAAGCAGTGATCAGGTCTGAATTGAGCCCTATGATTTACAAGTAAAACTAGTACAAAAACATTACTAAGGATGCTGTGTGGTGTGATACGGGAGAAGGTCCATGGGGGGTGACACCATGAATTACCACACTGGGTGACACCAACTCTAGTGACACCTCTGACCATGGCAACCAATCAGATGCTCCATACAGCTGTATAGTGTGCAAATTATAAATGTTACTTCAATGCTGATTGGTTGCCATGGGCAACTTCTCCACTGGCTCACTTCTCCACACTTTTCACTGCTTCATGAATAGACCCCTGAGCCTCGGTCTAGAGCAGAAGTAGGTAATGTGCGGCACTCAGACTGCTGTGAAATTACACATCCCAGCATGCCCTGTCACAGTTTTGCTGTTAGAACATTCTAAAATGGTGGCAGGGCATGCTGGGATGTATAGTTCCACAAGCAGCTGAGGTGCCGGACATTGGGCCTTATTCAGAGATGGACGCAGATCTTGCTTTGCAAAGCAAGATCTCCATCCATCTACTCACATGCTGGGTGCCACCCTGCACTGGACAAGACCGTCCAGCATGTGTGTGGCGCCGTCTCGTGATGCATCCGCAATGTAATTGCAGATGTGTCGATTTAAGCTTGACCCTTGCCACCGCAGCCCGGCTGCGCTGGCAGGGTGCCCAGCGCTATTTTTTTCTCAGAGCAGCTGCGTCTTGTCTGGGCCACACCCAGTAAATGCCGCAGCGCCGCCCCCCCCCCCCCCCCCCCCCACCCCCCAACGCCCATGGCTGTAAATCACTATGCGATCGCATCCTCCCGGGAGTCGATCACATAGTGACAGTGTCGCACGCACCCTATTGCCAGTGTGTGTGCGCAGACCAGATGGATGCGGCCGCTGCGTACAGAAGCGTGACTGCGTCCATCTCTGAATCGCCCCCATTGCCTATCCCTTTTCTAGCTGCTGATTCTGGAAATCACAAAGCATGGAGCAAGTATTTAAAATGTGCACATCCAGGCACAAGTATATGCAGAGTTCCTGAAACTCCCCCTAGGCAGAGGTACTGTAACTATATAAAATGTATCTATCACACTCATAAGTTCACTTATTAAGTAGGATAGGAGGGGACACAATGGCTACTGAGAACACAGGGGCAGAGCCAGCCCTGACCAATTTGGTGCTCTAGGCAAGACTTTGTCTGGAGCCCCTATGTCCCCCTCCCCCCCTTTTTCGGTGTGTGCACATGAGAAGGTGGCATGGCTTGCAGAAGAGCATGGTGTCACAGAAGGACAAGGCCACATGGTGTTGTACTCCCCTTCACCCACTGTGTTGTGCTCCCCACTCCACACAGCCTCAGCCCCCCTTGTTTCTCTCCAGCACACACAAGTGTCTCTCCAGCCCCAGAACTTTGTTAAAATTGTGCACACTTATATAAAATCTCAAACAACATAAATGAATCTCTGCAGACTCTGGTCCCGGCACACACAAGTGTCTTTCTAGCCCCAGCCCAAAGTGTTGTTAAAATAGTGTACCCTAATATATATAATATCTTAAACAACATGAATGAATCCCTGCAGACTTCAGCCCAGCTCACACAAGTGTAACTCCAGCCACCACACTTACCCTTCTTTGATATCTTCTGGACGCCTGCTGTTGTCTTCTGGCTACCTGCCACCACAGTTACTCTTCTCTGTCTGTGTTAGCGGTGCTGAGTGACGTCATGCATACTGCACTACAATGATCCTTTTTTTTTCTGAAAAAATCATCACAACAGCTAAAATAACAGAATTTGGGGGTGTTTTTGTTCCTACAGTATTATTAACCTCAATAACATTAATTTCCAGTCTATTCTGAACACCTCACAATATGGTTTTTAGGCCAAAAGGTTGCACTGAGGTAGCTGGATGCCTAAGCTAAGTGACAGTAGTGGGCGGCACAAACACGTGGCACATCTATGAGTAGTAGTGTATGGCAGCCGCTGTACTAGTAGTCATTGAGTGATGCACCAATACAAATATATTTTTTGCTCTTGATCACACACAGATATATAGCAGTAGTTTACAGCAGTACTAGTAGTCACTAAGTGACGCATCAATAGAAATATATTTTTTGTTTTGGATCACACACAGATATATAGCAGTAGTGTACAGCAGTACTAGTTGTCACTGAGTGACGCACCAATACAAATATATTTTTTCCTCTGGATCATACACTGAGGATATATAGCAGTAGTGTATGGCAGCCGCAGTACTAGTAGTCACTGAGTGACGCACCAATGGAAATATATTTTTTGCTCTGGATCACACACAGATATATAGCAGTAGTGTAAAGCAGCAGCAGTACTAGTAGTAACTGAGTGACACACCAATAGACATATATTTTTTGCTTTGGATCACACACAGAGGATATATAGCAGTAGTGTATGGCAGCCGCAGTACTAGTAGTCACTGAGTGACGCACCAATGGAAATATATTTTTTGCTCTGGATCACACACAGATATATAGCAGTAGTGTAAAGCAGCAGCAGTACTAGTAGTAACTGAGTGACACACCAATAGACATATATTTTTTGCTTTGGATCACACACAGAGGATATATAGCAGTAGTGTATGGCAACCGCAGTACTAGTAGTCACTGAGTGACGCACCAAAATAAATATATTTTTTGCTCTTGATCGCACACAGATATATAGCAGTAGTGTATGGCAGAACTATTAGTCACTGAGTGACGCACCAATAGAAATATATTTTTTGCTTTGGATCACAGACAGAGGATATATAGCAGTAGTGTAAAGCAGCAGCAGTACTAGTAGTAACTGAGTGACACACCAATAGACATATATTTTTTGCTTTGTATCACACACAGAGGATATATAGCAGTAGTGTATGGCAGCCGCAGTACTAGTAGTCACTGAGTGACGCACCAATAGAAAATTAAATATATTTTTTGCTCTGAGTCTGGATCACACACAGAAGATATATAGCAGTAGTGTACGGCAGTACTAGTAGTGTGACGCAACGACTGTACACACAGTCACACAGCCCTTATAGACAGAGAACAATGCCTAGCCTATACACAGCCACAGTATGCCATATGCAGTGCACTACTATGCAGAGCCCTAACACAGCACACCTACACACGCACCTGAGGTTAACTCAACTCTCCTGCAAAACAACCCCTCTGCTCTCTCTTGCCCCCCTTTGCTCTCTCCTGCCCACCTTCCCTAACTACAGCACAGAAGGAACACGTCCTTATTGTGCACTCACCAAGTCCGGAGTGAAAATGGCAGTGACACGTGGCTCTGAGTCAGGGGAATCTCCTTTGCATTTTATTTTATGCTTGGTCTATTCATAATGCCTTCGTAATGTCTGTGACAGCTATGATCTTAAATATTAGGGGTCTCAACTCTCCACAGTCATACGCTCTGTGGCCTCACGCCCAATATGGCATTTCTCAAGGGGACCCACATTAGAAGCTCTAACTACTCTTCTCTTGTTTCTAAACGTTACTTCACAATGTACTATTACTCTGACTCCACACAAAAAAAGGGGATTCTATCTTGCTGCTCTTTGCACCCTGTTCAGTGGTGACAGATAGTGTGGAATGATATATTATTTTGACAGGCAGACTGGGACATTTAAATTTGGCCTATCTTTATGTTCCTAACACAGGTCAAGCTAAGTTTGTGGCAGATGAGGGGGTGGTGTTGGCCTAGGAGGTGGCACTGGTTGTACTCATACAAATCACTATTAGATTGCACTGCATAGCTATTGGGTCTTGTGGAAGATCCTGCACAGTTCTTACTCTGCCAAATCCAACAGGAGTATGGATGTGGACAGTCTGCGCAGGGGACAACAGTCTTAAGCAGTGGGATGTTTTATCACGAGCGGCTTTGAGCTCCAACCTGGAATTCCGCAGAGCATCTTGCATATTGTTCTTAAACTCTGGAATTTGCCACTCATGACTGCATGGCATTGTTAGTAAGTAGCTTGCGTGATATGCCATGTGCAGAAAAGAGTCTTTTCATTTGGTTGATGACTATGGTACTCAGTTTGGGAATATAATCTAACTCGATCCAACCAGAATATGAATCCACTAACACCAGGGGCTGGATGTAATGCCATCCAAGATGGCCGGTGGTGCGGGTTGCCAGCTGAACTCCAATGCTTTTTTTTTTAAAGCGGCAATCATTTACAAAGCAAAACAATGCCTTGTAAAATATTGCCGCTTTAAAAAAATATCATTACATCCGGCACCAGGTGCTTTCCCTCTTCATTTAAAGAGATCTGCAGAAAATTGGACAAAGGGTGGTTAGGAATCTCATGGAGAGTGAACAATTCCTTTGCATGATGGACACATAAAGAATTGCACATGTCATAGGCAAAGATAATCTACTGAATGTCAGCAGCCATAGAGGGCCAAAACAGGGCATTAGCCTTCATTATAATGGTCTCACGCCCAGGGTGCCCCTGGTGGGCCTGCTGAGCATAGAAACCTTAAAGGGAATAAGGCATCATGAAATGCTGATCATGCAGGAAGATGCAGTCTCAGATGGTTACTTCATTGCTGAAGACAAAGAAAGATTCAAAGTCATGAGACAGTTCCCTGGAGGAAAAAGGCCAGCCATGCAGGACAACATCCCCCTCCCTCCAAAGCATAACCAGCCCTGGGCTCTTTGAACCAGTCCTGGTTGCCAAAATACAGGGAGGGGGGGGGGTGGCTAGGGGTTCAAAGTGTTTTAACTACTAGCACCAGGCTCTTGGACCAGTTCTGGTTCCAAAAATGTGGGGGAGAAAGGACGTAATGACCCCCCGTATTTTTTAAACCAGCACCGGGCTCCAGTAGTCAAGG
The DNA here is from genome assembly GCF_028390025.1 of Pseudophryne corroboree. NCBI lineage: Eukaryota > Metazoa > Chordata > Amphibia > Anura > Myobatrachidae > Pseudophryne > Pseudophryne corroboree. Next base: position 120,403,248 of record NC_086445.1, on the reverse strand, counting down.
AGATAATGCCACAACCGGGGGACATGTTGATATTGGTCCCTGCGGCCGTGGCATTACCCTCCCTCCCCAACTAGTGACCACCTGGCCGGGGTTTAACAGGGGGAGTGGGGACCCCACCATTCGTGGCCTGTGAATGGTGGGCTGATAACCGTGAAAATTTATTTTAAAAAAAATAGTCTTTTGCTGTGGAATCACAGGTTCCAGCAAGCCGCTCCCACATGCTGGTACTTGGAGAACCATAAGTACCAGCATGCGGGGCATTAAAGGGCCCGCTGGTACCTGTAGTTCTACAACAAAATAAATATTACAATAAACACAACATACACTCACACCGTGATAGTATAGCTTTAATAAAACACACTTACACACTCACACATACTTACCTAGTGTCCCACGGAGCCCCTCGGTCCCCTTGTCAATGTAGAATCCACGAGGTACCTGTAAAAAATAATTTATACTCACTTGCTCCCCTCTGGCACACGTGGATGCCGTCTCCTCTACTGCAGACATCCAGGCAGACAACTGATTTTCAATAACAAATGGCCTTCACAGTCAGTGACAGTTGGTCCGCACCTGATTAGAGAGTCGAACCGCGGTCCGCGGTGCTAGTTGGGGAGTCACAGATCTTCTCCTGGGCATGGCTGCTGTACTCTTTAACGGCTGAGTGGACGGGTACGGTGACGTCCGTTGCGCCTCCCCAGGACCCAGCACTCCAGGCTGCAGCCTGATCAGCCTATTGGTTGATCAGGCCCTGCACGGAGCTCCTCCATGTAACATCAAAATCCACGACATTCAGGTCATGGAGGTGAGCACATGGTAAGGCGTAAGCAACGTGGAGGTTCTTTCCACATTTGTACACCACATCTAGATGGCACCTTCGTAGTTTGAACATGAAACATTGAATTTATGCTGAGGTAGTGTATATGGTAGAAAGATAAGCAGGGATGGATGGTCTCTCTCAACCAGTACTGGAAACCCATAGATGAACTTTTGACAAGCAAAGACTAGAGCCAACAGCTAATTTTTAATCTGAGAATAATGCAACTCAGTCTCAGTAAAACCATGCTGGGAGGCATCAGCAGAGATCTCAACAGGAACAAAAGATAGGAGTTGCAAGTGAGCGTAGCATTGAGGCAAGAATAGCAGCAGCATGGCAGTACAACCAACACCATTCAAAGTCCTTGTGCAAAAGCAGACAGCACTGGGCTGTGACCTCACTGTAGTGTGGCAGAAATTTTGATAGGTAGCTGGTCATAACCAAAAAGCATTGCAGACTCAACTTATCTATGGGGGTAAGCATGTATTGGATAGCCTGTGTCTTTGCAGGATCTGGCTTGACACTCTGAAGTTAGGAGATGGCCAACATATGGGACCTCAGTGACTGAAACAACAATTGTCAGGATTTAGCTGCAAGTTCATTTCATGGATTCTTTGGAATTCCTTGCAGGCGTGCATGTTGTATTCTTCCATGGTGCGACCCTAAACAAGGATATCATCCACAATGAACTCAGAAGGTTTCCCTCGAAGAGATGCTCCATGCAACTATGCAGTACATCACTGCCAGTGCATATGCCATAGGGTATTCAAAGGAAGGCATACCTGCCCCCAGGTGCCATGAACATGGTGAGCATGGATGATTCCTAGCCCAGTGTGATCCTTTAGAATCTACATTTGGCATCCAGAGTGGTAAGTGTTTGAATTTGGCATATAAAGCTATTAGCATACTATCTCCACAGTTCTGAGGGGGTGATGTGATCCCATCACAGGATCTATGCAGATGCACACTGAACCATCTGCCTTTACTGCAGCAATCATAGCCAACACCCACGGGATGGCTTCTGGCACTCGAGCAATTACGCCCAATGGTGTCATACCATTTAACTCCACCATCACTTTGTCCTTCATAGCCAGAGGGACACATCTGGGATCATATACTGTGGGCAAAACAGTCTCACCCAAAAGCATATGATACAGTAGGTGATTGAGAGTTTCCCAATGGTATAACAATTGAACAGATCAGTCTTTTAACTCTGGAAAATCCTGTGACATTCTGTCACATGGACTACAGTGAGCTATGGGCTACCTGGTGGTTCTTGGTGACGCTCACGCAACTACCCTTGCCCAGCAGTCTTCTAGCCTCCTGCAATGCTAGGCTTCTCATATAGCAGCTGCCTTTCCAGGATGAATTAGGTCCATCCCGTGCTCAGATGCCCCCAGGTTTTTTGTATGGACAAGGTGACTATTGGAGGCTGGGCAAGAGTAAATTGCAGTACAGTGAGACGTTCACTGGGCACCACCTAGAGACCGCTGCACTTAACACAGGCAGAGAGAAATAACCGAATGCATGTGAGTGCACTGGTTGGATTATAATCTTAACACAATCAATATGTACATGCAACAGTGCACAGGGTATTATTAGCAAGAAGACTGTATATACATGCAACAATGCACAGGATGGTATAAATAAGGAATAAATGCAAAGGCAAGAATCTGTGTGGAGTTTCACACAAAACCTGAACACAAGGCTAGCTGGATCAGATCAGGAAATCAGTCAGGTAGGGTCTCAGAATCACAGGTGTTTCACAGGCTGACAGAGTCTCACAAGAGCAGGAACCATTACCAGCATTTGAGTCGTGCACAGGAAGAGTATTTAACAGAAGCCCTCACCAATCCCTGCAGAGACTCTTAATTAACAATATCGTGCAGCTGCCCTACTGCACATCCCTGAGAGCTGAGTACTTAATTACCCAGCAACGGGGAACACCATCTGCCTCTGGCATCCCCATTGCTAGGAGTCCGGCGGCTCCCAGCACCCGGCGTCAGCCTGTTGCTAGGTGCTGGGCGGGGACCAGAAGGCTTTGCACCCGGCGTCCGCTCACTGCTGGAGGCGCGGCGTCCTGGCTCCTAAGCAACAGCCGTGATGCGTGCCTTCCAGTGTTAACACATGCACATCAGCACTTAAAGTTATTAACCCCAGTTTTAGGCTGTCTGGCAAACCTGGAAGCAGTTTGACATTACTGTCCACTATATGAAACTGTTGCCGGAATTTTGTGAATTGCAGTGTGATCACGCCCATAGCCTTGAATACCTGCCTACTGTAAGCAGTTAGATTCACATTGTGACTATGTTACAAAGTTACAGGACTATGAAAAAATAAGATATCAACTACCTGATTCTTCTTCTACCCCAGAAGTCTTTAAACTGTCCACTGGCGTTTCTATAATGGGTGCACACAGGCCCCTGAGTCCAGAGGGGGCCCACACCGCACCCATTTTCTTTAATACTCACCCCTCCGGAGTCCCGCGCCAACATCAACGGCGCTGATAAAACCCAGTAAAAATGGCGCAGCTGCCATTTTTACGGAGTTCTGCACATGCCCTCTAGTGCTCAGACTCTGCAGTGCTCCTGCAGAGAAGAGGGGGCCTGTATGGAGGAGGCAACACACGGGCCTCCTCCTCTCTTAAAGCACCCCTGAAACTGGCTGTTTGTTTTCCACATGTAACCCTCTAGAAGTGATGCCCATAACAATCAGATTCTACAGTATCCAATACCAGAAGGGGCACCTGCATGTAAGCAGCACCTGTGTGATTCACAGTGGGATCCAAGCGTGTCCGCTGCTCTTCCAATGGTTCTCTGCAGTACAACCGCTGATTCAGTTAATCAGCTATGTCCCGTGAATGATGCTAATACCTGCAATAGGGGACAGGACGACATCCGCATGCTACCACTCAGCCACCTGCCGCTGCTGCTGGACTATGCTAGGTATAAACCTAAAAAGAAGACTCTTATTGTTGGGGCACTCTTTTGACTGAAATTTTATTGTTTTATTAAAAGTAATTTTTTTATTGAAATGCATTAAAAAAGAGAGAAGAACATTAACTTTCTCTACTTAAGAGTCTTTATACAGTAAAAACACATAATACAGGTATAAAGGACACACTACAGTGAGTTATGAAATTATTCTTACACAGTTTATTATTAGATGTGAGAAGATACAAACAGTTCAATTATGTGATGTGGATCACAAACAGAGATATAAAAAGCAATAAATGCATCAGACAGTTGTAGCGTGATCTCCAATTTTTGGATAGGATGCGATCCTGTTAATCACTGAAGATAATGTCTGGATTTAATAATTGCAGTTCAAAAGTATGTATAGGGAAAATAAGGAGAGAAATACAATAGACACTAATACAAATACGAATTGGTGAAATTTGGCGAAATAAGATAAATTCTGGGATACTGAAGTATATTTTTCAGTTCCTCATATAAATACCAATCATATACAGGTTGAGTATCCCCCCATATCCAAATATTCCGAAATACGTAATATTCCGAAATACGGAATTTCTTGATTGAGACTGAGATAGTGAAACCTTTGTTTTCTGATAACACAATGTAAATAAACTTTGTTTATTACATAAAGATATTAAAAATATTGTATTAAATGACCTCCAGTCTGTGTGTATAAGGTGTATATGAAACATAAATGCATTCTGTGCTTAGACTTGGGTCCCATCGCCATGATATCTCATTATGGTATGCAGTTCTTCCAAAATACGGAAAAATCCAATAGCCAAAATACTTCTGGTCCCAAGCATTTTGGATAAGGGATATTCAACCTGTATTTAAATGCAGCATCCACAATTTGCACAAATATTCTGGTAGTATTAAATCATAATCCTAAATGGGTTAATTGTTCCTCTTTATAGTAATGGTGATCCTATATATATATATATATATATATATATACATACATACATACATACAGACACAGCACAGATGGAGCCACGCCTCCGTCTGTGCCTGGGCGCTCCAGCCCGGGCATGCCTACTGCCGCGCCTGGGGCGCGCGTGCGTCCGTGACGCACGCACAACCCATTCAGTAGACTGTGAGTGTCTCTGTGCGCTCCCGGCGTGACTAGGTAGATGGATCGCCTTGTCACGTCAGGAGTGCTCATTAGTGATGGAGCCGCCTCAGATGAGTGCGGCTCCATCTGGGGTGTAGAAGGGTATGTCGGCGGCCGGGCTCCCGGCTGCCAGCATACCGGCGCCGGAATCCCGACCGACAGCATACCGACAGCTGGGCGAGCGCAAATGAGCCCCTTGCGGGCACCGTGGCGCACTACACGTTATCTATTCTCCCTCCAGGGGGGGGGTCGTGGACCTCCAAGAGGGAGAAAAGGTGTCGGTATGCCGGCTGTTGGGATTCCGGCACCGGTATACTGTGCGCCGGGATCCCGACAGCCGGCAAACTGAAGACCACCCCTCCATCTGTATATATATATTTCTGGTAGTTTCAAATCATGATCCCAAATGGGTTAAGTGTTCCTATTTATTATTATTTATTTACAGTTTCTTATATAGCGTAGCATATTATGCTTTACAATTGGAAACAACAGTGATACAAAAAACTGGGTAATAACAGACAGGCGGTGAGAAGGCCCTACTTGCAACTGTTGCAAGCTTACAATCTATAGGGAAATAGGAAGAATACAGAAGGATAGGCACTATCTTTAGTATAGTGCTCACACCAGATTGCAAAGACAGTTCTGATGGGATCGGGATGTAAGTAGATATGAATGCTTCTGAAGGCTATGTGGGCAGTTCAGGAATTTGATAGGCTTGCCTGAGGCGGTGAGTTTTCAGGGAATGCTTGAAACTTTGGAGGATAGAGAGAGCCTTATTATGCGTGAGAGGGCATTCCATAGGATGGATATTTCCTGAAGAAAGTCCTGCAATTGTGAATGGGAGCGAGTGATCCATGTAGATGAGAGACGCAGACAGTGCTGAAAGTAGGGTGGTACGGGGTGGTACAGAGTATCATTAAGAAATATGGTGGTGGTACTCAGTACCACCAGCCCACCTCTGGGACATAATTTATAAGGGGCATTTTTGTGTGTGGGACATAAAATGGTGTCAGTGGCATAAATGTGTGTGAAATAATATGTAATAGACATTACGGTGTGTGGTATAATATGTAAGGCATTACGGTGTGTGGCATAATGTGTAATAAGCATTACAATGTGTGACATAATGTGTAATGGGCATCCCTGGCTTGGATCCCTGGCTCTCGAATCCAATCTATTTGGACTTTTTATTGCAAGAGTCTTCAGACTTTACAGTACCTGGTTTTCCAAAGAATGCCACTGGACTCCACCATTCCATCATTTGCAATAAAAATGCTCAATAACTTACAGCAAAGGTCCCCAAACTCAGTTATCAAGGCACCCTAACGGTCCAGGCTGTAAGTATATCCATGCTCAGCCACAGGTGACATAGGCTCAGATTTATCAAGCCTTGGAGAGTGATAAATTGCACGGTGATAAAGTACCGACCACTCAGCTCCTAATTGCCATGTTACAGGCTGTGTTTGAAAAATGACATTTAGGAGCTGATTGGTTGGTACATTATCACCGTGAAATTTATCACTCTCCAAGGCTTGATAAATATGGGCCTTAATTAGTACCTTGGTCAATTTGATTTAACCATCTGTGCTGAGCAATGGATATATTTTAAGCCTGGAATGTTTGGGTGCCTTGAGGACCACATCTGGGAACCACTGCCTTAAACATAAAATCTAGTTGCCCATAGTACATGCTTAGGTGTTTTCTTAAGGATGTGTCCTGTCCAGGCCTGACCAGGGTTATATTTACCAAGGAGGCAAACTTGACACATACCTATGAAAACCCTGTTCACAGAGAGCATACCAATAATAAATATAGAGTGCACACTTAAAGACACCTTCATCAGGATATATATATCTACAGGATATGTGTACACACAAAGGGGCGTTCCAGCCCCGAAACGTTGGCTTGAAGTGTTACATTTTTAATACACGTTTTGCAATACAAAGCCTCTGAGTGCCTCGGATTTTCTTCATTGTGGTAATTACCTTACATTTACTGGAGGCACCGGAGCACCTAACATTTATTATTGAGGAGTGCCGGTCCAGACCCAAACACCTATATATATATATATACAAAATATATCTTAATAAAGGTATCAACCGTTTAACTAGCATCAGTAAAAACAATGTGTAAACACATGCAGTAATTTAAATAAATATAACATGTATGTACCATTAAAGGTCAGTGACATCAATTAATTTCAATCGAAGAAAATGCAGCATTGCAATAGCGGTAGCAGGCGTAATGTGCATTACCCGTCCTACTTCAGGTATGCTGTTTCTATGATCAAACTCGCTTTCCAAATCTGAAATCTGGAGGGGGTTCAAGAATGTATCATAAACCACATTTCATAAACTGTTGTCATGGGAACAGCAATGATAACAGAGCTAGATGGAGCTTACTCTAAACAAGTCACTTTGTACTCTACATTTTTGGAATTTCTCCCTGTCTCAGAATTTTAAAGTAATACCTCAGATGTCCACATTGACTTTTCTTTTTAGTATACAGGTTAAAAAGTAATATATCATTGTTTATATATCATATGGCTTTAAATGAACAAGCTTATGGCTAAATTGTTACTTGCAGAAGTGCCAGTTTTTGTTGCAGATATTTTATTGGTGTAAAATGGCTAGATTACATTTACTGTAGCCTATAGCGGCTCCTGGCTCCAGCTTGTCTAAAGGCGTTCCTTATATTATTCAATACTAAAAGTCATTACACAAATGCTCTCTGTATCACAGAACGAGCTGAAATCAGCATTTGTTCATTGATTTATTATATTGTTTTATTTGGATTAAAAAAAATAAATCCTTAATTCCAAGAGCAAAAAACCAAACACATAAACTGCGCATATTTATGGCCAATAAAAATAATAATAAATACAAAACTGAAATACTGTATAAAGGTTTCTTTTGTCTGTTTCCACATTTCATTATATTGCAATATGAGTGCAAATGTTACTGTATACTGTACTTAACACTCTACTGCATTTATTTTTAATGTTCATCATATGACAATGGGCCTAATTCAGACCTGATCGCAACAGCAAACTTTTTCTCTAGTGGGCAAAACCATGTTGCACTGCAGGTGGGGCAGATGTAATGTGTGCAGAGAGAGTTAGATTTGGGTGTGGTGTGTTCAAACTGAAATCTAAATTGCAGTGTAAAAATAAAGCAGCCAGTATTTACCCTGCACAGAAACAATATAACCCATCCTAATCTAACTCTCTCTGCACATGTTATATCTACCCCACCTGCAGTGCACATGGTTTTGCCCATTAGAGAAAGATTTTGCTTTTGCGATCAGCTCTGAATATTGAAGAAGATGCTGTTACTGTAAGATACCTTACAGTGTATTACATTGTATATATGACAGTGTATTGCATTGTACTGTATACAGTATAGAACAGTGTATTGCATTGTATAATGAGTCTGATTCAGACTTGTATGCTAACCCGATGGTTAGCATACAAGTCTGATGGTACTTGCGCGCAATGCCCCATAAGCCCAAACCTGACTGACAGGCTGAGGGAGTTTGGGGGTGGGGAAGGGGCAGCGAGCGGGTCCGTTCCTTGTAGCAGAGGCATTGCCACAGTGCTGGTTCTGGGTTTCAATATACAATAATAATGGGAATATCTGACGATACAAATACATTCAATGCGCAGTTCATTAGTAATCCAGCAGGAGGTGCCTGGAGCGGAAGGTACCAGTTCTTGATAGGTGTGAGGCACAACAATGCTTTCCCTCCAGAAATCCTCCTGTTTAGCTGAACAGATCAGTAACACAGATGCCTGATTCAGAGAAGAAGTTCACATACTTGAGTGATTATTTCCAACTGGCCATGGGTGCACAATTCTGAAAACCCCTGTGGTGCATGTGGTACCCTGACTGTCCTCACAACGGCGCTGTTGTAATTCAGACAGTATCAGAAATGTGGCGGAAAAGCGATGGGCTTACCTGGGCGGTGACGGTGACGTGGCTACTAGTGATAGCAAAAATTGTCCATACAGTGGGCGTATTATATGGGAGTGCCGCCGGCGTGTCACTGCAAGCGGCTGTGTTCACCGAAGCACAACCACAGGCATAGGAGGATGTGGTCAGATGGAGAGACTGATAAGTTTTAATTTTGTGACCGATGATGGCGTATAAGGTTGCCCCAGTCAGTATTACACCATGCATGGATGCCAACAGTTGGCATCTCAGTCCTTGCATATTTGGCTGCACAGATTTACACAAGGGAAGGAGTTTTTAGCCATATTTGCATAAACTCACATATGGGATGAGATGCTGCTGCATGCACTTATCAGTACGACTCAGAATCAGCCTCTTTATTACAACATATTAGATTACATCAGAATGAGTGCTGTAGTAACATTGAGACCCTGATGAAGGCTGTTCTTCCAAAATGTGGCCACTGTCCAATATGTAAATAAAGCCAGGCACACACTGGAGCGATAGTGCCCTGATATGTTGTTTCTGCCCAATCGGAATGACATATCAGGCATATTGCTCAGTGTGTATGCCAATATGCCGGTGCCCGCTGTCGCTAGTGATGTCGCCCGGTCGTCCCAGCTACATGGCCAACCAGATAATGTTTGCAACCTAGTTCTATGTACATGAAGGATGGGAAGGATGGAGCGATATGTCACTCTTCCCTTCATACATTGTCCAAATGTGTACCCAGGATCCGATATGTCAACCTGTCAGGCCAGCAGTCCGGCTGGGGACACCTCCCTCAGTGTGTAGCTGGCTTAGGAAGAACAATATAGCACCATCATAGATAGTTGTGTCTTTCACCAATTTCTAATACCCAGTGTAACTTTTGCTTATTGCATATGGATAGATACTGTGGGTATGCTGAGTGGGTGTAAAATAACCAGTTTTAAAAAAAGAAAGAAAAAAACATAACATTGGATGATACCTCTATCACTTTCATACATGGCAAATGTAATTATAAAATTCTTTAAAAAATGTAAAAAAAAAAGTTAGTTTACATATTAGTGAAAATTACATTTATGATACATTTTCCTCTAGGTTAATCATTGGCAAACACAGGAGGGGTTTCTAGTTGCGAGGAAAACCCTCTTCCCCACATCCTGGCCAGCGGCAACTGCATGCAGTATAAAGGGCTGAATGGAGCAACTGAACATGTCTAGTGGCAGAAGATTTTCCGGGTAGGGTATGCATGACTGGCGTTATGGAGACCGCCGGTCAGCAAACCTCCGCTGGTATCCCGGCAGCAGAATGCCAGCAGGAGGTGTGGGGGGCAATGCAACAAGCCCCTTGCGGGCTCGCTGCAGGCTCGATAGTGACCTGAAGGGTGCCACAGGTTCTATTCTCACTCTATGGGTGTCGTGGACACCCACGAGTAGGAATAGTCCCTGTAAGTCGGCATGTAAGGGAAGGTGTTGTGACCGGCGGTCTCCTGACATAACTACATCCTGATTTTCCTACCAAGTCTGCTATGTGGTATCTGTGGATCTGAGTGCTCAATCATCGCACCATAGAGAGAGAATCTGGTAAGTGGCTTACCATGATCACTGGGCTTGCACATGTCTGAATTACTGTATTACATAAGCTGCACTTTGTTTGGGGCAGCCTACAGCTTGTTACATGCTAATTGTGCATCCTTCATGGGCTGGCAACAATGGCTCTAAAATCAAACATGTGGAAACCCCCCTCCAGAAATCCTGCGTTTGCCCCTGTTAATCCTCCTTTACATTGCTATCACTTAGCAGACTAAAGTCACTGTGAAGTGAAAAGAATAGTAAACAGCCAGCCATGTAACCTTTATGTGACATGGATGTTTGCAGGAGATAAGCTGGGCAGCACGTTACACCTGCGAGCTGGTATTTGGTATAGAACGATAGCTAATCATTTGTAAGTTTTGAACCTGGCCAAGGGTCATTCAGGTCTCAGAATAAGTATTAGTTAGAATCAGTGGGATTAGATAATCACGCAGGTGCAGTAGGTTCAGACGGTGCTATTTTTGCCAAATCTACTAAAAGCAATATGGCAGATTATTATTGTACTGTATGCAGTCACACAAAACAATATCCAGAATATAGATGACAAGTAAGGAACATTCCTGCTGTCTGCTTTCCTCCACTCCAGTACTGGTCTTCAGCAAAAGGGTGGGCTGACTGACTGACTGACTGCATACCTGTGCAGTCCGACTGATTCAGTTATTGTAAATCTATGCACTTAAAAAAAAATCACCACACACAGATCTACCATTAAAGAAGACTTTCAGAATAAATCCTATTATACAAGTGGACAGGGACTGTAATTTAATCAGAGAGAGCAAGTACAGCAAAACATGCCTTGAATATACTGTATACCTATACTTCTGAACCTGTGCAAATGCACACTCAAAAGGAATCATAGGTGTGCGCAGGGGGGGTGCCTTGTGCACACAGGCACCCCCTAATGTCTAGCACCCCAATCTCACATGCCTGATGCAGGGATCGCCGAGCAGGCTGATTACTGTCCCCTCTGCGCTGCACCCTGTCAGGACTGCATTACTGACCGGATGCCTGGGTTAATCAAAGGTGCCACTGCCACCGGCTTTCAAACTCCCGGCTCCACCTCCATGTACAAAAACAGCGTGATGTGACGTGATTACGTCATGCTGCTCACACACACACCCATCACACCCGCCACATGCCCACCGCTCTCCTTCTATGCTATGCCAACGCCAGCCACTGATGAGGATCAGCATGCAGCCAGCGTTCCTCTTAGGAAGACAAATTCAATACTGGCAGGTGGTCGGCAGCAACATTGACACGTCACTCGTTTTTCCAGCAGCAGCAGTAACTAGTCTGCGACTGTCAGTGTCTGTGAGTGACTGACTAGTAAGTAAACTGCTGCAGCTTGCAGGGGAAAGAGAGGGGCAGCCAGACCAGGCTGAGGAGGAGCAGTGTAATTGCAGTGAGTGCCATCTGGGGTCTTTGTTTGGTGCACACCACAACATCTGACCATGTATCTGCTTTAATAGGATTGGTACAAGGGTGGATATTTTATATGCGTTGACCATCAATAGATGGTGCTAACACGCCCAAAAGGCGGTGCTAGACACACCCCTCCGACGGTGCACCCCCTAATAAAATGTGCTGCGCACGCCAGTGAAAGGAATGTACTAGAATGTGTTTAACGATGTTCAAATAGTTTATTTTTATAATTGAACAGTGAAAGAGACGGTGGACGGCTATTCCAGCACCACAGACAGCACCTCAGCAGAGCTGCCTGTAGGAGGGATGGGCAGATTACAGGACTGATATGAGAGAGCTCAGAACACCCACATACAGTACTCTGCATACAGTACTTCCCTATGAAGCACAGTTTTGTGCAATTTGTATGTCTGTGTAGGCAAACTGAGGATCTAACCTGACTATCCAGACAGTTCATCTATCCTGCTCATTTCCTAATGAATAAAAGCGAGAGAAAGAAAATAATTCACACGGTGGCTCTCAGAGTCCAAATTAGAATAGTATTTAACACTTTATTAATAGTTTAAAATAAAATAACTCCATGTATTGAGCCATAGAGTCCTCATCATAAGAGACTGCAAATATTCAGACAGTGTTCTTAATATATAATAGTTGTGTTTACAATACATATTCTAAAAATAAGTAATACTTTATTGTTTAATTCATTGTAAGCTTGCGAGCAGGGCCTTCCTACCTCCGTTTCTGTCTGTTATATATTATTATTGTAAATGGAATTTGCTGCGCTATATAAGAAACGGTTAATAATAATAATTTTCCATGTGTATGCATATGTGTGTGTGAGTGTATGTAAATATGAACATGTGTATATTATTATATATTCAGTTTAATTCTAATGTGATGGCAGCTACCAGGTTTATAATACTGAGTGATAGAGTAGGACTTACAGAGAACTGGGGTCCCTTGACGTTGGGCTGCAAGCTTAAATGCATTGATCAGTTCATGAACCAAAACCCCATTATTTATTATGGTGAGTGAGTTTACATTGGAGAGTGCTGAGCTCTGTGTTCTTTTTATTTATTTAAGTAATGTGGTCATGTATATATATAAAGTTCCACACTCTGGATAAGTGTGCACATGAAGATTTCACTGACTTCTATTTCCATAGCAGCAAATGTTACAATAACAGCAGATAATTCATACACAATATAATGTATCATATCTGGAAAACTGTATTAATAACTAATAAAGCAATCTTGGCCATGTAAAAGTAAATTAGAGCAAGACAAGATTAAAGCATTAAGTTGACATCATTACACACATCTGTCGCTTTCCTTTTTAAAAGATCATTCGGGAATCTACTTAATTGCTGTGGACCGATTGCAAATGGGTGTAGTATGGTATGCCGGCGGCCGGGCTCCCGGCGACCAGCATACCAACAGCATAGCGAGCGCAAATGAGCCCCTCACGGGCACGGTGGTGAGCGTTACGCGCGCCACGCTATTTTATTCTCCCTCCAGGGGGTCGTGGACCCCCACGAGGGAGAAAAAGTGTTGGTATGCCAGCTGTTGGGATTCCGGCGCTGGTATACTGTGCGCCAGGATCCCGACAGTCGGCATACTGAAGACCACCCTTGCAAATATTGCAGCAATAATGCAAATATGGTCTCAGCAGCCACATTGCTGTATTACTGTAATATTAGCACAAGTGGGAGGGATTTAGATACATTCAGCCACTAAGAAGCATCTGTCCATCATCAGTTCGCATTTTGCACCAGGGAACAAGGAGCTGCAAGTGATCAGCCTCCAAACAGACTCATATGGTTTGTGTCTTTCTTTGGGTCAGACCTAACTGTACTTTGGTCGCACTTACATGCCCCCTCCAACCCTGTAACATCTTCTTAAGAGGAAGGGGTCATAAATACAAAATGTGTCTCAGTCGGCGAGGGGAAGGATGTGTAAGAATATTTGTACAGTTGAAAGAAACACAATTGGCAGCAAAAAAAATTGTGAATATTTAAATCATTGCAATTTTGTACCATAGTCAGAAATATAGAACAGTTGTTAATATTTGTTTTAATATATTGACTAAAATTATTTATGATGTACAGAAACTAAGATCAGAGATTTCTTGACGATTTTCAACATTGTTCTCAAATGAGATGGAAAAATACTATTTAAATATGATTATTTGAATTGTTTATATGTTTTAATAATGTGAAATTTAGGATGGAAAACTATTGGGCATCTCTCCCCCTTCCTGTCCATAAATGATGAATTATACTAAGCAGCCAACAAACACCGCACCTGCCTGCAGCGATTCTCTGGGAGCAGTATCCAGTGGTGAATTATGATGGAAAACTGGCCCGAGAAATTTATGGAAGCAGCCCTAATGGGGGTGCGGTCTGATGTTGGGGTGGGGTCTATTGAGGTGGGAGGGATCCCTCCTCATAGGGCCTAGCTGTACGAAAATTTGGCCTTCCTTGCATCTTCTTTGATTGGGAACTAAAAGTGGTCCTGTAAAATTTTGTAGAAGTAGCCCGACATGGGCAACACAAAATGTATAACATACCTTGTATGCCTGTCATGTGAGGGGTGGGGCCACATGACAACATACAAAACAGGCCCTGCAGACACATCGGCCTACCAGGAGTCTTCCTGGTGAGCCCTATGGCCAATCCACCCCTGACTGTATCTCTCAAATTGCAAGATCTCATGAGCGCTACACGGAGACCAAGAACTGGTACTTCCAGATGACATACGTTTCACCCTAGGCTTGCTCACATCCAAGCTACAGTATGTCCAATTGTCTGCTGACCCTATTTCTGTTCATCCAGTCTTTTGCATGTTACTCATTACTGTTGTGAATGTTTTTTTGGTGACATCATCTTCTAATTTGTCAAAAAAGGAAACAAAGGGCATGAGACCTAAAGCAAAAAAATTCCCTGAGGATACTGTACGTTAATGAGCAATCCTATATAATATAAACTATGTAATATAAATATCCTATATATATCCTATATATTATCCTATAAAATATAAACTATGTTTAAGCACAAAGGGCTATATATAATATCCATCTATTTATCTATTTATCCATTGTGATTCCAGCAAGGTACTTGAGTCACTAATTGCTTCTTTAAATCTAGTGACTATCTTGCAAGAATTGTTCCATCTCCCCAAGATCATGTGCTATTACAGATGTGTTTATATAATCTATCCTAAACCCACGCAAATGCAAGTAGACCCATTTGGTGTGCCACAGACTAAGCTACAATATGAACTGAATTAGCTTCTTATTTGCATCACTAATGTGACAAAAGTACAAAGTACAAGTCCCTGGAGAGTGGCGCTGGCACTGCATGCCGTAGCTGTGTGCCACTAACCTGGTTAAAAAAACTGAGGTTCCGTATACCGTAAGTGTAGCTTGCAAGGGGCCTAATTCAGACCTGATTGCTGTGCTGCAAATTGCACTGTCCTGCAATCAGATAGTCGCCGCCCAGGGGGAATGAAAATTTGCCCCGTGCAAGTGTGCAAATGCATGTGTACGCTGCGCTAAAATTCCCCTCAGTCAGCGGACAGCTGCAAAACTGTTCGCATCACACTCACCATCGAACATTTTTCCCATTCTGTGCAGTGTGTGTAGTCTGTGCGTAGCTCAATACTTACTCCTCCAGTGCGAAGAAATCAGGCTGATTGGGGACGAAGCTGATGTCACACACCCGCCCTGAAAACGCTTAGGCATGCCTGCGTTCTTCCTGACTCTCCCAGAAAATGGCCGGATACCACCCACAAACGTCCTCTTTTTCGCACCCTCCTGTCACTGCTTGGCGACGCACGTGCGCATTGTGGTGCATATTCATGCGCAGTCATTCGATAATCAGCCACTGTGCGATTACACACAACAACACAATACTGACTTTTCAGTATTTCCAATTATTTGTCCCCCACTGGGGCATAGACTAATGGTAAGGGTCATTTATGAAATGACTGAGGTACTGTACAGTACTGTACAGCAGTGTGTGATCTAATTTGGAAAATTTCTAGGTCAGTGTACAGTAGATAAAGAGGTGGCAGATACAACTCCCTGCTTTTATTCAGATGGAGATCATAAAATAATGCACAGCACATACTGTACACACTCCTGTAATAGGCACCATTACACACTGAACACTGTTATGGTCGGCGGATCTTATATGGACGCAATATCTATGTTGTACGCAGTGGAGAGGTGTTTTTGCCACTATGCATGCATCTAAGTCACACAGCACATTTGCCGTAATGGTCTGTGATGGCGGTCGCAGTGAGGATTTATTCTCAAAGTGAATAACAGTCAGGAACCATTTGTGAGTAGTAACAGGGGAGTGGTGACTGAAATGCAGGCATGTCGCTACCACTTTAGGGGGGTGTCACAGCTTGCGACTGCAATCCCGTACACCATAGGTTCTCAAGCTCGGTCCTCAGGACCCCACACAGTGCATGTTTTGCAGGTAACCCAGCAGGTGCACAGGTGTATTAATTACTCACTGACACATTTTAAAAGGTCTGCAGGTGGAGTTAATTATTTCACTTGTGATTCTGTGAGGAGACCTGGAAAACATGCACTGTGTGGGGTCCTGAGAACCGAGTTTGAGAACCTGTGCCGTACACAGTACACATGGCTCTGGCATCTTTTAACAACTATGCTGTGTGACCATCAGGTTATACACAGAGAAAAGAGAAAATGCAGGGGCATACTCTAAGTACTAAACACTTGTAATCAGAATAATTAAAATAAACTGCAATTTAACATAGAGCAAAACTGAGGTGCTTAGCATAATTTCGGCCAAAATATGGGCCCACCAATCGTGACCAGGTGACCTCATCTGGTGGGTCCCTACATTCCTAAGGTACAAGTCCAGAGCATGGAACCCCTCGGGCCAGCATGGGGGCCCCATCCGTCTTTGTATACAAGTGGTGGATCTGAGATGCCTACCTGCAATTTTCCATCGGTGCCTCACAGAGTCTACACTGCTATTTGTATACTGAGCCTGGGCTGGCTAGATTTGCCTGTTCTGCAGTTTTCTGGTTCAGCCAGCAACTAGCAACTAGCAGCATAGGTTCTTATCTTACCAACAGGTGTCTCTGTATAAATACAACATTTTAGTGCTGACTCCGAATGTTAGGAACTAATGTTTGCAGAGTCATACACATATTTCACTCTAAGTTTAATATACATAGCCATGTCTGGTGCCAATTATAAAGAGCAGTGCCATATGTTATGCCACTGGGTACAAGTCAGATAGATACAGCCATATTGGCTGCCACATCTAACATGATCTGACAGATCCAATATGCATTACTGGTATCCAACTTATTATCCTTTGCTACCCTTGGTGCCCAGTAAAGTATGCAGAGCAAATCAGGTAAAAGTACTGCCTAGCCCTTGACTCTAAATCACCCCCCAGTTTTTTACCAGCAGTTCCTGCTCACAACAACTGCCAGCTGTATCTGGTGCCAGGTAAACATATCTCTATACAGTATGTAAGGTTAAAGCCAACACTTTTGCACAGGGTAAATATGTAATATAAAAAGTGAATTCATAATATATATAAACAGGTAACAGAAGGTAGCACTCAGGAATTCAGATCAGACACAGGCCAGCCAACGTTTTAATACTTCGTCATCAGGATTCAATCCTGGTGATGAAGTATTAAAACTTTGAAATGTTGATGCTGTTTGCGTGTGACTGATCTAAATTCCTGAGTGCCGCCTTCCATTATTTGTATGTTGGGTTCCTGGCTTGGGGTACCTAGGATGGCACTGGGGCTTTATTTGATTGATATTGGAGTGCTGCCTGACAAAACTGCAACATACATAACACATATTAAATAAAAGTAGGCGTATAAGCTGCTTTGCCCATTGTTTGCCGAAGGGCCAGCACGTTGCAGTAAGCGGGCGTGGTGTCTGGACTGAAGAGGCGCCTTTTCTGAGCTGCCACTACTGTCATACAGTAATATATGAAAGGCCGGGTGAGGCAGCGCCCCCGGATCCCCTCTGCTGATCAGTGCTCACTGGCCATCTGCCTCCTCTACTCTATCCCAGCCTCCTCCCCTTCATATATTTATTAGCTTTTTTAAATGCCACTTTATGTCATGGACTTTTAAGATTAGGGAGACTATATAATGTTTTTTTCTTAATATAGTTCTTCTTTTAGAATACTTACTATATGTAAATTAGGAAAAGAATGCAAAGATTACATAATTTTTATGCGTTGGGTATGACCGCCGGACACCATACCGACGCCGGGATCCGGGCTGTCAGATACCTGGTGGGGGGGCGAGCGCAATGAAGCCTCTTGCCGGCTCGGTGGCGAGCTGTGCTTGCCACAGGTTATATTCCCACTCTATGGGTATCGTGAACACCCATGACTGTTAGTCGGCATGCTGACGGTCGGGACTGTAAGGGGCCGGGATTCCGGCGTCAGTATTGTGAAGTAATTACCTCCCCATTTTTATAGTGGATTAGACACATGATAACTGTGCTGGGTAGCTGCATATGCTTGCGGTCTGGCCCATTTTGGGGTGTGGGTGATGGTGCCTTTAATGGTGCCATATGATACACATGACCTGGGTGCTGTGGCTACACTCCACTATGTGTAGGGAGAGGCAGCCACAGTGCCAAGCAAAGAGCTGTTGACTGCCTAAAGTCAGACCTGAGCCTCACACTTTCTGATTGCAGAAATACCAGCGAGTTTAGCTAAATTAGTGAAACTGAAGATTCATATTGTCTGATCTAAAGGGACTGTCTGTGTTATGGAATAACAACTGCAGCTTGATGTCTGGTACATTTGGGGTGAGATAGTGGTTCCATATAATTCATATGCTTTGGGTGCAGTGGCTACACTTTGGCACTTCTGCATTATGTGTACAGGGAAGCTGCTACAGTACTGAGCAATGATTTGATGAGATGGGGATGCAGAAGGGTAGTTTTATATTACTATAGTATCATTGAGATTATAAATTGCTGGGTGGGTGTTGTGAGAGCCAGTCTGTAGGGTGCGCTGACTGTGCACTGTAGGGTGTGTTGATCTGCCAGCTATTATGAGGAATGTATTGTTTCATGTGCTGGCTATCCATCAGATCTCAAATATTTTTAGAAAACTGGGGGGATGGACTGACACTCTTAGGGCACCAAAATGTCTAGTTATGGTTCTGCCAGCACCCTTTCTGTCTCCCCAGCCCGCACCTTTCTGACTCCCCAGCCAGCAGCCTTTCTGTCTCCCCTGCCAGACCCCTTTCTGTCTCCCCAGCCAGACCCCTTTCTGTCTCCCCAGCCAGCACCTTTTCTGTCTCCCCAGGTAGCACCCTTTTTGTCTCCCTTACCAGACCCCATTTTGTCTCTCCAGCCAGCCCCTTCTGTTTCCCCTACTAGACCCCTTTCTGTCTCCCCAGCCAGTCCTCTTTCTGTTTCCCCAGCCAGCCGCCTTTCTGTCTCTTCAGCCAGCACTCTTTCTGTCTCCCCTGCCAGACCCCTTCCCGTCTCCCCAGCCAGCACCTTTTCTGTCTCCCCAGGCAGCACCCTTTCTGTCTCCCCTGCCAGACCCCTTTCTGTCTCCCCTGCCAGACCCCTTCCCATCTCCCCAGCCAGCACCTTTTCTGTCTCCCCAGCCAGCACCTTTTCTGTCTCCCTAGGCAGCAACCTTTCTGTCTCCCCTGCCAGACCCCTTTCTGTCTCCCCTGCCAGACCCCTTCCCATCTCCCCAGCCAGCACCATTTCTGTCTCCCCTGCCAGACCCCTTTCTGACTCCCCAGCCAGCAGCCTTTCTGTCTCCCCTGCCAGACCCCTTCCCATCTCCCCAGCCAGCACCTTTTCTGTCTCCCCAGGCAGCACCCTTTCTGTCTCCCCAGCCAGCACCTTTCTGACTCCCCAGTCAGCAGCCTTTCTGTCTCCCCTGCCAGACCCCTTTCTGTCTCCCCAGCCAGACCCCTTTCTGTCTTCCCAGCCAACACCTTTTCTGTCTCCCCAGGTAGCACCCTTTTTGTCTCCCTTACCAGACCCCATTTTGTCTCTCCAGCCAGCCCCTTCTGTTTCCCCTGCTAGACCCCTTTCTGTCTCCCCAGCCAGTCCTCTTTCTGTCTCCCCAGCCAGCCCCCTTTCTGTCTCTTCAGCCAGCACCCTTTCTGTCTCCCCTGCCAGACCCCTTCCCGTCTCCCAAGCCGGCACCTTTTCTGTCTCCCCAGGCAGCACCCTTTCTGTCTCCCCTGCCAGACCCCTTTTTGTCTCCCCTGCCAGACCCCTTCCCGTCTCCCCAGCCAGCACCTTTTCTGTCTCCCCAGCCAGCACCCTTTCTGTCTCCCCTGCCAGACCCCTTTCTGTCTCCCCTGTCAGACCCCTTCCCGTCTCCCCAGCCAGCACCATTTCTGTCTCCCCTGCCTGACCCCTTTCTGACTCCCCAGCCAGCAGCCTTTCTGTCTCCCCTGCCAGACCCCTTCCCATCTCCCCAGCCAGCACCTTTTCTTTCTCCCCAGGCAGCACCCTTTCTGTCTCCCCAGGCAGCCCCCTTTCTGTCTCCCCTGCCAGACCCCTTTCTATCTCTTCAGCCAGCACCCTTTCTGTCTCCCCTGCCAGCCCCCTTTCTGTCTCTTCAGCCAGCACCCTTTCTGTCTCCCCTGCCAGACCCCTTCCCGTCTCCCCAGCCAGCACCCTTTCTGTCTCCCCTGCCATACCCCTTTCTGTCTCTCCAGCCAGCACCCTTTCTGTCTCCCCTGCCAGACCCCTTTCTGTATCCCCTGCCAGACCCCTTTCTGACTCCCGAGCCAGCAGCCTGTCTCCCCTGCCAGACCCCTTCCCATCTCCCCAGCCAGCACCTTTTCTGTCTCCCCAGGCAGCCCCCTTTCTGTCTCCCCTGCCAGACCCCTTTCTGTCTCTTCAGCCAGCACCCTTTCTGTCTCCCCTGCCAGCCCCCTTTCTGTCTCCCCTGCCAGACCCCTTCCCGTCCCCCCAGCCAGCACCATTTCTGTCTCCCCTGCCAGACCCCTTTCTGACTCCCCAGCCAGCAGCCTTTCTGTCTCCCCTGCCAGACCCCTTCCCATCTCCCCAGCCAGCACCTTTTCTGTCTCCCCAGGCAGCACCCTTTCTGTCTCCCCAGGCAGCCCCCTTTCTGTCTCCCCTGCAAGCCCCCTTTCTGTCTCTTCAGCCAGCACCCTTTCTGTTTCCCCTGCCAGCCCCCTTTCTGTCTCTTCAGCCAGCACCCTTTCTGTCTCCCCTGCCAGACCCCTTCCCGTCTCCCCAGCCAGCACCCTTTCTGTCTCCCTTGCCAGACCCCTTTCTGTCTCCCCAGCCAGCACCCTTTCTGTCTCCCCTGCTAGCACCATTTCTGTCTCCCCTGCCAGACCCCTTTCTGACTCCCCAGCCAGCAGCCTTTCTGTCTCCCCAGCCAGCACCCTTTCTGACTCCCCAGCCAGCAGCCTTTCTGTCTCCCCTGCCAGACCCCTTTCTGTCTCTTCAGCCAGCCCCCTTTCTGTATCCCCAGCCAGACCCCTTTCTGTCTCTTCAGCCAGCACCCTTTCTGTCTCCTCTGCCAGACCCCTTCCCATCTCCCCAGCCAGCACCCTTTCTGTCTCCCCTGCCAGCACCATTTCTGTCTCCCCTGCCAGACCCCTTTCTGTCTCCCCTGCCAGACCCCTTTCTGTCTCTTCAGCCAGCACCCTTTCTGTCTCCCCTGCCAGCCCCCTTTCTGTCTCTTCAGCCATCACCCTTTCTGTCTCCCCAGCCAGCCCCCTTTCTGTCTCTTTAGCCAGCACCCTTTCTGTCTCCCCTGCCAGACCCCTTCCCGTCTCCCCAGCCAGCACCCTTTCTGTCTCCCCTGCCAGACCCCTTTCTGTCACCCCAGCCAGCACCCTTTCTGTCTCCCCTGCCAGACCCCTTCCCATCTCCCCAGCCAGCACCTTTTCTGTCTCCCCAGGCAGCACCATTTCTGTCTCCCCAGGCAGCACCCTTTCTGTCTCTCCAGCCAGAACCCTTTCTGCCTCCCCAGCCAGCCCCCTTTCTGTATCCCCAGCCAGCACCCTTTCTGTCTCCCCTGCCAGACCCCTTCCCGTCTCCCCCGCCTGCACCTTTTCTGTCTCCCCAGCAAGCACCCTTTCTGTCTCCCCTGCCAGACCCCTTCCCGTCTCCCCCGCCTGCACCTTTTCTGTCTCCCCAGCCAGCACCCTTTCTGTCTCCCCAGCCAGACCCCTTCCCGTCTCCCCAGCCTGCACCTTTTCTGTCTCCCCAGGCAGCACCCTTTTTGTCTCCCTTACCAGACCCCATTCTGTCTCTCCAGCCAGCACCCTTTCTGTCTCCCCAGCCAGCACCCTCTCTGTTTCCCCAGCCAGCACCCTTTCTGTCTCCCCTGCCAGACCCCTTCCCGTCTCCCCCGCCTGCACCTTTTCTGTCTCCCCAGGCAGCACCCTTTTTGTCTCCCCAGCCAGCCCCCTTTCTGTATCCCCAGCCAGCACCCTTTCTGTCTCCCCTGCCAGACCCCTTCCCGTCTCCCCCGCCTGCACCTTTTCTGTCTCCCCAGGCAGCACCCTTTTTGTCTCCCCAGCCAGCCCCCTTTCTGTATCCCCAGCCAGCACCCTTTCTGTCTCCCCTGCCAGACCCCTTCCCGTCTACCCCGCCTGCACCTTTTCTGTCTCCCCAGGCAGCACCCTTTTTGTCTCCCTTACCAGACCCCATTCTGTCTCTCCAGCCAGACCCCTTCTGTCACCCTTGCATTTTACATTTCAAAATTTGAAACATTGCAAAGAGAAATGTCAAGAACACATATTTGCAGGGGGACACAAATGCAAGTTAGCAAGGGGGCACCGAACATCCTAGCACTGGCCCTGCTTGCCACTTCTGTCCTCCTAAATCCAGAATCAGTGGTTATCTGTCCACACACTAAATATTATCTCTATTTCCAGTCCCTTCTTCTCATGTTTTCCATTTTTCATATTCTCTTAATAGTAACTATTACAAAATGTTCTGTTCTCTGTCATCTATAATTGTTATTCCACAGACTTATTCACTCCAATAAAAATTATATTCTTGGACCCTCTTGGGATATGTGAATGCATAAAGGATTTTAAAGATAACCATTCGATAATTTTTAAAATATAGAGATGAATATATTTATGTTACAACAAAAGTAGGCTGCGTGATTTTATTTACAGACACTAGTACTCCCTCTTGGATAAAAATGTATCTTGCAGAATGTAATTTACATGATCAATCTCAGCTATAAATTTAAGTGAAAACCTGAATTTACATTAAAGTAATTTATTATACCAGCAACTACATATTTCTTTCTGTACTGTAACTATGGAAACTTCTTTATTTATATTTAATCAACATATTTGAAACATTTAAAGTTAAATGCCATGTTTTACCTCCAGGTGACTTTATTTTATTAAAGTGCACATACCATCCTGCAAATGTTTCTAAGACCACCACAGCGGACAGGGATTAAAATTACTCCACTAATCACTGCTATGTATATATGGGTCAAATTCACGGCCACTATGGATAGGACACAAATTAACTTTCTAGATGTGTGTATCACTTTAAGTGAAGGGAATATTGTGACCAGTTTATTCACCAAACCTACTGATTGGAACAATCTGTTGAGGTGAGACAGTTTTCATCCCAGATCGACTATACAGGGGTTGCCCTATTCTCAATTATTACGGGTCTGTCGGATTAACAGCAATAGAGATGAAAGAGACAGACAACTTGATATAATGATACATAAGTTTATACAGAGAGGGTACCCGGTTGCAGATCTGGAAAAAGTTAAAAAGAAAGCTTTATCTTTGACACGTGACAGATTATTGTCACCCAGGAACAAGAAAGAGTTACACAATAGGTTCCCTTGGGTGACACAGTTTAACTCGAGTAGCCCACATCTAGCTAAACAGGTGAAAAATCTGTGGCCGATGGTTGCTACGGATATGGAGTTGGGAAAAGCATTTGGCAGTAATGTTTTATGTAGCTACTCAAGAAATAAAAGTATTAGAGATATGGTAGTTAAAACCAACCTGTCAAAATTCAACTCTCAACCAACTCACTTCTTGAAACAGAGAAAGGGTTTTTTCCGCTGCAGTGGTTGTTCCACATGCAGCTTTCTAAGTCCAGGAGAATATTTCCAACATCCACATACGGGTAGAAAATATGCTATTCGTTTTCCACTATCATGCAAATCTAAGTTTGTCATATATTTACTGACCTGCCCATGCGGGTTAGTATATGTGGGAAAAACGGACTGTGAGTTCAGAATACGTATGGCCCAGCACAGATATGCGATAAGGGAGGCCATTAAGTCTGGAGAAAGTGAACAGCCTGTAGCAAGGCACTTTGCGCAAGCTAGACATAATGTTGCCACACTAAGATACAAACTGATTGACCATGTCCCACGATCTATGAGAGGGGGGGACAGGTCTAAAAAATTGCTACAGGTTGAGGCGATGTGGATTAATAAGTTGAATACCATCTTTCCTAAGGGCCTTAATGAGACAATTAATTTCAAATGCTTTCTGTAAAATTAGGGGTCATAGAGTTATATGAACGATATATTTCCTTAATGATACAGTTGGGGTGGAGATGTTTTATTAAAATCGTTTAGCAGTAAGGTTCAGTACTGAGGAGGTTGGTGTATAGCTAATGATAGTATTTTTAATTTTATGTGTCACTATATGTATTGTTTGAGTTAATATGTAATATGCAGTATAATATGAAGTTATATTTGATTATGAATGAACATGAAGTTGTTTGCATTGTTTTGCACATGGTTACTATGGTAACTCTGTTTACAGCCCCAACGTGCTGGCTGGTCGGGCCGGGACATTGTCACTTCCGGTGAGACAGATCCGGAACCCGGGCGACGCAGTTTGAGGCTGAGTGGAGCGTCCTCGTGGGTAAAGGTATTTAAGCACTGTTTATTGTTTGTAATTGTTATCCTGACGAAGGGGCTGCGTACCCCGAAACGTAGAGTCTAACATTAAATTGTTTATGCACTTTATTAAGTCTCCGAGTGCCGCCGCTTTCTGGACTGTATATATATATATATATATATTTTTTTTTTTTTGTAATCATATGATTAGTATTCATACTAATCATACTAATCATACTAAGAGAATGGCAGCTAGAATCTGATTGGTTGCTATAAAATTTAATTTGCAGTTATCTGAGAGTTGCTTTTCTTAATTTGTATTAAGTCCAATCATTTCCGATATTTACTTAAGGGGCTGTTTCTGGGTCATATTTCTTTTCACTGGCGCAATAAGTGAAGTGTAGTATATAGTGCATGCGCAGAAGTTAAGTTGTGCAATGATACTGAGTCTGACGAATGTTGGTTGGATCTGTCTTTGTGTGAAATGTGCATTTCAGGGTAGGAACTGGGCCGCAACAGTGCAATTGCACAAAACGGTTCTGTCTCATAAAAGTGACATGAGAGTGTATTGGGACTGTAGCTTGAATTCTGTGCTGTTGTACATATGAGAAAGGGAAGCCTGTTTCTGATGGATCTCCTGCACCTGGCATGTGGCTGGTACAGGTAGAAGTACTAACGGTGACAGTTGCTGCCATGGGCAGGAAAAAAGTGGGCAAAGGGGCTTCTAGCTTGAAGCTGCGCGGTTCCTCACATTAGCCCTATGGAAAATCCCATTACCATAAAGTAGTAATCATTATAGATGTGCACCGGAAATTTTTCGGGTTTTGTGTTTTGGTTTTGGGTTCGGTTCCGTGGCCGTGTTTTGGGTTCGAACGCGTTTTGGCAAAACCTCACCGAATTTTTTTTGTCGGATTCGGGTGTGTTTTGGATTCGGGTGTTTTTTTCAAAAAACCCTAAAAAACAGCTTAAATCATAGAATTTGGGGGTCATTTTGATCCCAAAGTATTATTAACCTCAATAACCATAATTTCCACTCATTTTCAGTCTATTCTGAACACCTCACACCTCACAATATTATTTTTAGTCCTAAAATTTGCACCGAGGTCGCTGGATGACTAAGCTCAGCGACCCAAGTGGCCGACACAAACACCTGGCCCATCTAGGAGTGGCACTGCAGTGTCACGCAGGATGGCCCTTCCAAAAAACACTCCCCAAACAGCACATGACGCAAAGAAAAAAAGAGGCGCAATGAGGTAGCTGTGTGACTAAGCTCAGCGACCCTAGTGGCCGACACAAACACCTGGCCCATCTAGGAGTGGCACTGCAGTGTCACGCAGGATGGCCCTTCCAAAAAACACTCCCCAAACAGCACATAACGCAAAGAAAAAAGAGGCGCAATGAGGTAGCTGTGTGAGTAAGCTAAGCGACCCTAGTGACCGACACAAACACCTGGGCCATCTAGGAGTGGCACTGCAGTGTCAGGCCGGATGGCCCTTCCAAAAAATACTCCCCAAACAGCACATGACGCAAAGAAGAAAAAAAAGAGGCGCAATGAGGTAGCTGTGTGACTAAGATAAGTGACCCTAGTGGCCGACACAAACACCTGGCCCATCTAGGAGTGGCACTGCAGTGTCACGCAGGATGGCCCTTCCAAAAAACACTCCCCAAACAGCACATGACGCAAAGAAAAAAAGAGGCGCAATGAGGTAGCTGTGTGAGTAAGCTAAGCGACCCTAATGGCCGACACAAACACCTGGCCCATCTAGGAGTGGCACTGCAGTGTCAGGCCGGATGGCCCTTCCAAAAAATACTCCCCAAACAGCACATGACGCAAAGAAGAAAAAAATGAGGCGCAATGAGGTAGCTGTGTGACTAAGATAAGTGACCCAAGTGGCCGACACAAACACCTGGCCCATCTAGGAGTGGCACTGCAGTGTCACGCAGGATGGCCCTTCCAAAAAATACTCCCCAAACAGCACATGACGCAAAGAAGAAAAAAAAGAGGCGCAATGAGGTAGCTGTGTGACTAAGATAAGCGACCCTAGTGGCCGACACAAACACCTGGCCCATCTAGGAGTGGCACTGCAGTGTCACGCAGGATGGCCCTTCCAAAAAACACTCCCCAAACAGCACATGACACAAAGAAAAATGAAAGAAAAAAGAGGTGCAAGATGGAATTGTCCTTGGGCCCTCCCACCCACCCTTATGTTGTATAAACAGGACATGCACACTTTAACCAACCCATCATTTCAGTGACAGGGTCTGCCACACGACTGTGACTGAAATGACGGGTTGGTTTGGACCCCCACCAAAAAAGAAGCAATTAATCTCTCCTTGCACAAACTGGCTCTACAGAGGCAAGATGTCCACCTCATCATCATCCTCCGATTCATCACCGTGTACATCCCCCTCCTCACAGATTATCAATTCGTCCCCACTGGAATCCACCATCACAGCTCCCTGTGTACTTTGTGGAGGCAATTGCTGCTGGTGAATGTCTCCATGGAGGAATTGATTATAATTCATTTTAATGAACATCATCTTCTCCACATTTTCTGGAAGTAACCTCGTACGCCGATTGCTGACAAGGTGAGCGGCGGCACTAAACACTCTTTCGGAGTACACACTTGTGGGAGGGCAACTTAGGTAGAATAAAGCCAGTTTGTGCAAGGGCCTCCAAATTGCCTCTTTTTCCTGCCAGTATACGTACGGACTGTCTGACGTGCCTACTTGGATGCGGTCACTCATATAATCCTCCACCATTCTTTCAATGGTGAGAGAATCATATGCAGTGACAGTAGACGACATGTCCGTAATCGTTGTCAGGTCCTTCAGTCCGGACCAGATGTCAGCATCAGCAGTCGCTCCAGACTGCCCTGCATCACCGCCAGCGGGTGGGCTCGGAATTCTGAGCCTTTTCTTTGCACCCCCAGTTGCGGGAGAATGTGAAGGAGGAGATGTTGACAGGTCGCGTTCCGCTTGACTTGACAATTTTCTCACCAGCAGTTCTTTGAACCCCTGCAGACTTGTGTCTGCCGGAAAGAGAGATACAACGTAGGTTTTAAATCTAGGATCGAGCACGGTGGCCAAAATGTAGTGCTCTGATTTCAACAGATTGACCACCCGTGAATCCTTGTTAAGCGAATTAAGGGCTCCATCCACAAGTCCCACATGCCTAGCGGAATCGCTCAGTGTTAGCTCCTCCTTCAATGTCTCCAGCTTCTTCTGCAAAAGCCTGATGAGGGGAATGACCTGACTCAGGCTGGCAGTGTCTGAACTGACTTCACGTGTGGCAAGTTCAAAAGGTTGCAGAACCTTGCACAACGTTGAAATCATTCTCCACTGCGCTT
Source organism: Pseudophryne corroboree (assembly GCF_028390025.1). Lineage (NCBI taxonomy): Eukaryota > Metazoa > Chordata > Amphibia > Anura > Myobatrachidae > Pseudophryne > Pseudophryne corroboree. The sequence continues at coordinate 120,375,152 of NC_086445.1, read as the reverse complement.
GAGACAGGTGCATTCCACCTCCTATATCGTGGTCAGTTGTATAGGCTTGAATGGCCTTTTGCTGCTCCTCCAACCTCTGAAGCATATAGAGGGTTGAATTCCACCTCGTTACCACTTCTTGCTTCAGATGATGGCAGGGCAGGTTCAGGCGTTTTTGGTGTTGCTCCAGTCTTCTGTACGTGGTGCCTGTACGCCGAAAGTGTCCCGCAATTCTTCTGGCCACCGAAAGCATCTCTTGCACGCCCCTCTCGTTTTTTAAATAATTCTGCACCACCAAATTCAAGGTATGTGCAAAACATGGGACGTGCTGGAATTTGCCCATATTTAATGCACACACAATATTGCTGGCGTTGTCCGATGCCACAAATCCACAGGAGAGTCCAATTGGGGTAAGCCATTCTGCGATGATCTTCCTCAGTTGCCGTAAGAGGTTTTTAGCTGTGTGCGTATTCTGGAAAGCGGTGATACAAAGCGTAGCCTGCCTAGGAAAGAGTTGGCGTTTGCGAGATGCTGCTACTGGTGCCACCGCTGCTGTTCTTGCGGCGGGAGTCAATACATCTACCCAGTGGGCTGTCACAGTCATATAGTCCTGAGTCTGCCCTGCTCCACTTGTCCACATGTCCGTGGTTAAGTGGACATTGGGTACAACTGCATTTTTTAGGACACTGGTGAGTCTTTTTCTGAGGTCTGTGTACATTTTCGGTATCGCCTGCCTAGAGAAATGGAACCTAGATGGTATTTGGTACCGGGGACACAGTACCTCAATCAAGTCTATAGTTGGCTCTGCAGTAATGATGGATACCGGAACCACGTTTCTCACCGCCCAGGATGCCAAGGCCTCAGTTATCCGCTTTGCAGCAGGATGACTGCTGTGCTATTTCATCTTCCTCGCAAAGGACTGTTGGACAGTCAATTGCTTGGTGGAAGTAGTAAAAGTGGACTTACGACTTCCCCTCTGGGATGACCATCGACTCCCAGCAGCAACAACAGCAGCGCCAGCAGCAGTAGGCGTTATACTCAAGGATGCATCGGAGGAATCCCAGGCAGGAGAGGACTCGTCAGAATTGCCAGTGACATGGCCTGCAGGACTATTGGCATTCCTGGGGAAGGAGGAAATTGACACTGAGGGAGTTGGTGGGGTGGTTTGCGTGAGCTTGGTTACAAGAGGAAGGGATTTACTGCTCAGTGGACTGCTTCCGCTGACGCCCAAAGTTTTTGAACTTGTCACTGACTTATGATGAATGCGCTGCAGGTGACGTATAAGGGAGGATGTTCCGAGGTGGTTAACGTCCTTACCCCTACTTATTACAGCTTGACAACGGCAACACATGGCTTGACACCTGTTGTCCGCATTTCTGTTGAAATACTTCCACACCGAAGAGCTGATTTTTTTGGTATTTTCACCAGGCATGTCAATGGCCATATTCCTCCCACGGACAACAGGTGTCTCCCCGGGTGCCTGACTTAAACAAACCACCTCACCATCAGAATCCTCCTTGTCAATTTCCTCCCCAGCGCCAGCAACACCCATTTCCTCCTCATCCTGGTGTACTTCAACACTGACATCTTCAATCTGACTATCAGGAACTGGACTGCGGGTGCTCCTTCCAGCACTTGCAGGGGGCGTGCAAATGGTGGAAGGCGCATGCTCTTCACGTCCAGTGTTGGGAAGGTCAGGCATCGCAACCGACACAATTGGACTCTCCTTGTGGATTTGTGATTTCGAAGAACGCACAGTTCTTTGCTGTGCTTTTGCCAGCTTAAGTCTTTTCATTTTTCTAGCGAGAGGCTGAGTGCTTCCATCCTCATGTGAAGCTGAACCACTAGCCATGAACATAGGCCAGGGCCTCAGCCGTTCCTTGCCACTCCGTGTGGTAAATGGCATATTGGCAAGTTTACGCTTCTCCTCCGACGATTTTATTTTAGATTTTTGAGTCCTTTTTTTACTGATATTTTGTGTTTTGGATTTTACATGCTCTGTACTATGACATTGGGCATCGGCCTTGGCAGACGACGTTGATGGAATTTCATTGTCTCGGCCATGACTAGTGGCAGCAGCTTCAGCACGAGGTGGAAGTGGATCTTGATCTTTCCCTATTTTTGGAACCTCAACATTTTTGTTCTCCATATTTTAATAGGCACAACTAAAAGGCACCTCAGGTAAACAATGGAGATGGATGGATACTAGTATACTTATGGATGACGAGTGACTGACGACACAGAGGTAGCTACAGCCGTGGACTACCGTACTGCGTCTGCTAGTATAGAGATGATAATGATGTAAAAAATATATATATATCACTACTGCAGGTATATATAATATAATGACGGACCTGCTGGACACTGTCAGCAGACTCCTAAACTACTAGTATGAAGAAGATAGAAAAAAAAACCCCACCACAGGTAGGTATACAATTATGGACGAGCACTGACGACACAGAGGTAGCTACAGCCGTGGACTACCGTACTGCGTCTGCTAGTATAGAGATGATAATGATATAAAAAATATATATATATATCACTACAGCAGGTATATATAATATAATGACGGACCTGCTGGACACTGTCAGCAGACTCCTAAACTACTAGTATGAAGAAGATAGAAAAAAAAACCCCACCACAGGTAGGTATACAATTATGGACGAGCACTGACGACACAGAGGTAGCCACAGCCGTGGACTACCATACTGCGTCTGCTAGTATAGAGATGATAATGATATAAAAAAAATATATATATCACTACTGCAGGTATATATAATATAATGATGGAACTACTAGTATGAAGAAGATAGAAAAAAACCACCACAGGTAGGTATACAATTATGGACGAGCACTGACGCCACAGAGGTAGCCACAGCCGTGGACTACCATACTGCGTCTGCTAGTATAGAGATGATAATGATATAAAAAATATATATATATCACTACTGCAGGTATATATAATATAATGACGGACCTGATGGACACTGTCAGCAGACTCCTAAACTACTAGTATGAAGAAGATAGAAAAAAAAACCCCACCACAGGTAGGTATACAATTATGGACGAGCACTGACGACACAGAGGTAGCTACAGCCGTGGACTACCGTACTGCATCTGCTAGTATAGAGATGATAATGATATAAAAAATATATATATATATCACTACTGCAGGTATATATAATATAATGACGGACCTGCTGGACACTGTCAGCAGACTCCTAAACTGCTAGTATGAAGAAGATAGAAAAAAAAACCCCACCACAGGTAGGTATACAATTATGGACGAGCACTGACGACACAGAGGTAGCTACAGCCGTGGACTACCGTACTGCGTCTGCTAGTATAGAGATGATAATGATATAAAAAATATATATATATCACTACTGCAGGTATATATAATATAATGACGGACCTGCTGGACACTGTCAGCAGACTCCTAAACTACTAGTATGAAGAAGATAGAAAAAAAAAACCACCACAGGTAGGTATACAATTATGGACGAGCACTGACAACACAGAGGTAGCCACAGCCGTGGACTACCGTACTGCGTCTGCTAATATAGAGATGATAAAGATGATAGAGATGAACAAAAAATATATAACACTACTGCAGGTAAATATTTATATAATATAATGAATGACGGACCTGCTGGACACTGTCAGCAGAATGCGTTTATAGAATAAAAAAAAAAAACACCACAGGAGTGTTTAACTTTTTCAGGCAGACAATATACTGGTGGTCACTGATCAGTCACACTGGCAGCAAAAGTGTGCACTGTACTCCTGCTATAACTGCACCCCAGTCTCCCCCACAATTCAGCTGTGTGAGCAGTGAGCACTCAGCACAGTCAGATATACATAGATGATATTATCATGCAGCACACTGAGGCTGAGCACAGATATGGTATGTGACTGTGAATCGTTTTTTTTCAGGCAGAGAACGGATTATATTAAATAATAAATAAAACTGGTGGTGGTCAGTCACTAGTAACTATCAGCAAAACTCTGCACTCTGAGTACTCCTAATGCTCCCCAAAATTACTAAGTAATCAACTCAAGTGTCTCTATCTATTCTAACGGAGAGGACGCCAGCCACGTCCTCTCTCTATCAATCTCAATGCACGTGTGAAAATGGCGGCGACGCGCGGCTCCTTATATAGAATCCAAGTCTCGCGATAGAATACGAGCCTCGCGAGAATCCGACAGCGGGATGATGACGTTCGGGCGCGCTCGGGTTAGTCGAGCAAGGCGGGAAGATCCGAGTCTGCCTCGGACCCGTGTAAAAAGGCTGAAGTTCGGGGGGGTTCGGATTCCGAGGAACCGAACCCGCTCATCTCTAGTAATCATGCAGCATCATGCAAACACAGCACTTTGCGTCTGACTCTATGTGAGCCATCAGTCTGGGTATTTCCACTCCTCGGGGATACAACACAAGACTGCAATATGGATGCAAATAAGATCCTTTACTAGCAGCAGAATGGCTGCTGGACAGTGCAAAAGCATGAGGACACAAAGGTCTGTGGAGCTAGATGAGTGCATTGTGGAAGAACTGAGTTGTGTACAGGCAATCCTAGCAAACCACAGAATAGGGGCACCGCCGGGTGCAGTCTACAAGAGGTGTAAGCCCTTGTACAGGCAATCCTAGCAAATCACAGAATAGGGGCACCGCCGGGTGCAAACTACAAGAGGAGTGGGCCCATGTGCAGGTAATCCTAGCAAACCACAGAATAGGGGCACCGCCGGGTGCAGTCTACAAGAGGTGTAAGCCCTTGTACAGGCAATCCTAGCAAATCACAGAATAGGGGCACCGCCGGGTGCAAACTACAAGAGGAGTGGGCCCATGTGCAGGTAATCCTAGCAAACCACAGAATAGGGGCACCGCCTGGTGCAGTCTACAAGCGGTGTAAGCCCATGTACAGGCAATCCTAGCAAATCACAGAATAGGGGCACCACCTGGTGCAGTCTACAAGAGGAGTGGGCCCATGTACAGCCAATCCTAGCAAATCACAGAATAGGGGCATCGCCGGGTGCAGTCTACAAGAGGAGTGGGCCCATGTGCAGGCAATCCTAGAAAACCACAGAATAGGGGCACCGCCGGGTGCAGTCTATAAGAGGTGTAAGCCCATGTGCAGGCAATCCTAGCAAACCACAGAATAGGGGCACCGCCGGGTGCAGTCTATAAGAGGTGTAAGCCCATGTACAGCCAATCCTAGCAAATCACAGAATAGGGGCACCGCCTGGTGCAGTCTACAAGAGGAGTGGGCCCATGTGCAGGCAATCCTAGCAAACCACAGAATAGGGGCACCGCCTGGTGCAGTCTACAAGAGGAGTGGGCCCATGTGCAGGCAATCCTAGCAAACCACAGAAAAGGGGCACCGCCAGGTGCAGTCTACAAGATGTGTAAGCCCATGTACAGCCAATCCTAGCAAATCACAGAATAGGGGCACCGCCGGGTGCAAACTACAAGAGGAGTGGGCCCATGTGCAGGTAATCCTAGCAAACCACAGAATAGGGGCACCGCCTGGTGCAGTCTACAAGAGGAGTGGGCCCATGTGCAGGCAATCCTAGCAAATCACAGAATAGGGGCACCGCCGGGTGCAGTCTACAAGAGGAGTGGGCCCATATGCAGGCAATCCTAGCAAACCACAGAATAGGGGCACCGCCGGGTGCAATCTATAAAAGGAGTGGGCCCATGTGTAGGCAATCCTAGCAAACCACAGAATAGGGGCACCGCTGGGTGCAAACTACAAGAGGAGTGGGCCCATGTGCAGGTAATCCTAGCAAACCACAGAATAGGGGCACCGCCTGGTGCAGTCTACAAGAGGAGTGAGCCCATGTGCAGGCAATCCTAGCAAACCACAGAATAGGGGCACCGCCGGGTGCAATCTATAAAAGGAGTGGGCCCATGTGCAGGCAATCCTAGCAAATCACAGAATAGGGGCACCGCCGGGTGCAGTCTACAAGAGGAGTTGGCCCATATGTAGGCAATCCTAGCAAACCACAGAATTGGGGCACCGCCGGGTGCAATCTATAAAAGGAGTGGGCCCATGTGCTGGCAATCCTAGCAAACCACAGAATAGGGGCACCGCCGGGTGCAATCTACAAGAGGAGTGGGCCCATGTTCAGGCTCCATTCAGGCCCCTTCCTCTCTGACAGTACAAGGAGTGCAGTAGACTCTGGCTTTATGCCATAGTGTACTGTGCATGCACAAGTATTGGGAACATGGTGCACATGCCTTGATCCCGGGTATACTTAACTGCAAATCACCAGAAAAATGTCAGCTGCACCATTTTCCCGGTGTGTTCTTCTGTTCTGCAGCACCGGCCAATGCAGGACTCCAAAGATGGCAGAGAGCCAAGTATATGGGGGCAGATATGCCAATGGGCACCGCTGTGCTTCATTTTATAGAACATTGCTGATAAAAGATTATAAATCAAGAGCATTGCAACACTCTGCTATATAATAATGATGATACTTAAACAGATTTTATATTTTTGACATTAAAATTAATTTCTTCAGATCATTTTGTATTGAGCTGCTGTTTACCAACATTTTTTCCCCAGTAGTTGAATAAATGAACTTTATGGAAAGTGTCCAAAATATTTATTTTCTTGTACTAATAACAAGCATGGAATGTACAACATTCAGCATTTGAAAAACGTGTTTATATACAATGTATTAGCATTACACTATCTAAAGTGATAACTTCAAATGATTTATGACTTTCCAATGTGTATAGCAATGTGTCAATATGTTTTTCTATGGTGACTTTGAAGTTCCATTATAATACCAGGGATTAAGATCACGTTTGATACACAGAGAAGCACTTTATCACAAAGTAACTATGTTTACTACTGGTCCAGTCTTGTTACTTGTATAATGTTCAGTTTCCTATGTGTTCACCTTCCACATTAATGTGACTTCTGATCTCCAGTGAGTCAAAGTCCAGCATTTTACCCAATCTTCAGTCAAAATAAACCACTAACTTAATATCGCCAATCTCAGTCTATTTAAATTCTACAAATAATGGCTCACCTTCTGTACACATACATTTCCTCAGCAAATATCCAGGAAAGATTAAGTGTGGCTTGCTGTAGCTGGAGTAATCCCAATAAAGGAAATAGCCAGATAGTACCATGGCTCCTTTACAAATAGAGAAGGCAATTGACAGCTCCTGTGTATTTCTTTTTCCAAGACCATTTGATGTGTGCTCAAATATCTGTTATATATTTGCCATTGTGTAACTTTATTATTTTTATACCATATACAATTTTTATAATCATTGATTAAAAACTCTCTCAATTAAACTGTCTCAATTTTTGTCGGGTGATCTATTCTCTTGGTGAGAGGGTATTTCTATAGGCCCCAATTGGGAAGTTCCCTAAGGGATAAGAAATCAAGAAAATCTTCGAACACGAATTCTTGATTAAACATCTTACAATCAGTGTATAAAGTTTTAGTGCACTCTGTATTTATTATGTATATATATATATATATATATATATATATATAGGTAGAAAAAAGGCTGCTGCACTCTGGGTCTTGCTTGTAGAAAGGCAAAATGTATTGGAAATTCACAACATAGAACACCAACTTTTTGGGGTGTCTAACCCCTTTGTCAAGATGTGAGAGTGTGTAAGTGAATAAAAGAACTTACCTAAATAGAAACAGAGCCCGCCAAACCGAAGAGAGGAAGCTGCCCGCGGTCCCGGCATGTGCACTGTGCGGTGCTGTGAGATGACGTGTGGGCGCCTCAGGAGAATGTCCGTGCCGATCCGTTGCCTAGCAACGGTAGAGGCGCTTGAGTGCTGGGGACTGTGCGGCTGTGTGAGAAAAGGAAAAAGTGATAATAGAAAGACACCGCTAGGCTATATACTCAACTAAGTAGACAACAGCAATAGATATTGAAAGTAGTGGAGGAAAAAACAACTCATGTGGAGTATATTTCAAGTACGGAAAAAGACATATAAAATATATATCAGTGCAGTCTCTGGGGAGATTAACCCAATAAGGGCTGTTAACTAAAGACTGCTGGTGACGAGTGGCTGGACAGAGTGTGAAAAGTCTAATTCTGAGACGCACAACGGGGAGCCCAAGCTATATAGGTGCAGAACAAAGCATGGTAGTTTAAGTATTAAAAAGAAACCAGAAAAAATAGGCAGCATAGAAATGCAAAAAAATAAATAAAAAATAAAAAGGTAGGTGACTGCATTGCATCTACAGTGGTTAAACAAAAAAACCTAAAGGAAGAACATTAATAAGCACAGAAAAGTCCGATGCAGTACATTATAGCTGTTTGATGACGGGCTGTCCCGGTCCAGGGTCATCACCCACTGATAAGCACTAGGCTAATAAGCGTATATATATTCAATTTAAATATCCAGGAGGCTTCTTTCCGAAGGAGCTGGCCCTCTCGGTCGCCACCCCGAAGGGATTTAGGTACGTGATCTATAATGATGTGCTTAAGATCGGAGAGCCGATGTCTGGCTTCTTGGAAGTGTCTAGCTACAGGTTGGTCGGAAGTTTTTCCGGCAATGGCCACCTTTATCGCTGAACGGTGCAAAGCCATGCGTTCACGTAGGGATCTGGTGGTTTTGCCTACGTAGCACATACCGCACAGGCAGGTAATTAAATAAATGATATATGTGGATGTACATGATACCGTATGATGAATATGGATTTTCTTGCCCGTTAATGGTAATTCGTATATAGCACCCGTCAGCATGTGGCTGCAAGTTGTGCAGCCTAGACACCGGTAGCAGCCAGGCTTTTTTCTCAGGAATGAGTCTCTCTGAAGCGAAGCAGACCCACTAGAGATGTTAGAAATGTCAGTGTGAACCAGCATGTCTTTAATATTGTGTCCCCTCTTGTAACACATCATTGGGGTCTTATGCCTGAATGGAAGACGAGGGTCCGTGGAGACTATGAGCCAAAGAGCCCTGTTGGCTCTATTCAACACTGGGCTCGAGGTGTTGTAAGCCGTGGTCCATGTGATTCTGTTGTCCGTGGATCTAACTTTCGTTTGCATTAGGCTACTCCATGGCATCTGTAGCACCTCACGCTTAGTGGCCTCCAAGGCAGTGCATTCGTATCCCCTGGTAATGAATTTAAGAATCATTCTGTCCAATTTGCCCGTATAGAAGATCAGGCTGGCTGTTGATCCTAGCATCCCTAATCATTTGGGACCTCGGGAGTTCCAACTTCAATGGTCGGGGGTGGTAACTGTTGGCCCGCAGAAGGGTATTCTTGTCCGTTGGTTTGTTGTATACGCTCGTCTGTAATTTTCCAGTGCAGACGGTAACCTGGACGTCCAGATAATCGATAGTTGAAGTGGATCATTGATAAGTGATCCTGATCGGGGAAGATCTGGAATTAATAGATTCCAACAAGGTCTTCAAAGCAGATTTGCCTCCTGTCCAAATGAGAAATAGGTCGTCTATGTACCTGGTAAAGAGCGCAATAGATTCAGCTGTACTTCAGTTTTGGAAAAACATCTGTGCCTCTTCCTTGAGCATATAGATGTTGGCATAGGACGGAGCCACGTTACTGCCCATCGCACAGCCGGTTCTCTGTTGGTAGAACCGGCCGTCGAACAGGAAGTAATTCCTGGTGAGTGTCAGCTCCAATAGGATCATGAAGAGGTCCAGGTCTACATTGGCCATTTTCTCTGTAATCAGAAAGGCTCTCATTGCTTCCAGACCGCCTGCATGAGGGATGCTTGTATACAAGCTGCAGATGTCAACCGTGCATAAGATCGACCCTTCCGGGACTGTGCCGTATCCTTCTAATAACCGTAGGAAGGAAGTAGTGTCCTTCAGGCATGTCGGCTGTTTCAGAACCAGGGGCTGTAGAATACAGTCTAGAAATTGAGAAACCGGTTGGTATAGTGACTGGCGCGCGGAGATGATGGGGCGCCCGGGGGGTGTCTGTAGATTTTTGTGAATTTTGGGCACAGTAAAGAGAACTGGAACCACAGGGAACTTCTGCAAAAGGGCCTTGTGCAATCTGTCAGAAATGAGTTCTTGTGAGTGTGCGGCTGCCAAAATGGTGTCCAGTTCCTATTTATAGACTGCAGTGGGGTCACGATCCAATTGGCTATATGTGTTAGTGTCTGCCAATTGGGCTAGAATCTCTGACCGATAGTATGTCAAGTCCAAAACGACCACTCCGCCCCCTTTGTCAGCAGGGCGGACAACTAAGTCGGTGTATGATCCCAGATTTTTAACAGCTGTCTATTCCTGCCTAGATAGATTGTGGTGATTGTGATGATTTGCCTTGGTGTACTTACTCAAGGCTTCATTGACCAAGCTTAATAGGATTTAATGGAGGAATTCGTAGATTGGGGATCAAAAGAAGATTGACTTCTCTTATTCAAAAATAGTTGAAAAATGAATGGAGGCGTAAGGTCTTGCGTTGGATGTTGGGCGAAATATTCTTGTCTACGAAGTTTCCTAGCAAACTGGTAAAGGTCTATTTTCCAATCTAGCTCTTTGTGTTGGTTAGTGGGGACAAAAGAAAGTCCGTTATTGAGAACGTCCAATTCAACAGGAGTGGGGATACGTTTGGAGAGATTATAAATCAGATTTTGTTTTTTGCAGCTCGTTCTTTTAAGTCTCGTGTTCTGCCCACCCCGATGGGTGGGCGCCCTCTTGCTTTGGAAGTTGATGGAGCTGCCGGATCTAAAGGGACAGCATACGTTTCCTGTGAGCCATCCGATTCGGCTACAACGAATTCGCTGTTGCTGTTTGACAATGCCGCTGATTTAGAAGCGTTTTCTCTGCGACGACGCCAGTCTTGTCTGGATCTTGAACGGGATGCCTGGGGGTTGCTGGAGCCTCCTCCCATTAGCCACCTGTACACTCTGTTATTGTCGTAATCATCTTGGACAATGTTAAGCTTGTTTTTCTTAAACTTGATTAGATCCCTGTCACATTGGGAATGTAATTTTTGTAGCCAGTCGTGCGACTCGTCCTGTTGTAAAACAGGTAGATGATCCACTTCGAAGGAAGTTATTTTCTCTTTAACTGCCCTCAACTCCCTGCCAGCCTCCTCGATCACCAGCAACATCAAATCAAGGTTGCATTTGTTAGTGATCCCGATCCATTTTTTGCAGAAATCGGGATTATACCTCCCTATGGTAGGCGAGTTCCTGACCCTGACGCCTCTGGGAATCATGCATTCTCTATGATAATCGGAGAGGGAAATGCCATGCAGCAAAAAGTCGATCTCCCTCCGTTTGAGTTTAAACAGCTGCTGATAGAGCTCGTCAGGGCCCTGTTGCTGGTCTGTAAATGATAGCTACCTTGTAAGTTCTTTTCTTCACTTACACACTCTCAGATCTTGACAAAGGGGTTAGACACCCCGAAACGTTGGTGTTCTATGTTGTGAATTTCCAATACATTTTGCCTTTCTTCAAGACCCGGAGTGCCACAGCCTTTTTTCTACCTAGCCATTCTATATACTGAGGGCACTGGGGCACATTGGTATTCCGAGGAGTGCCGGGCTTTACTCGCTTCGTGTATCCTCAGGAGCCATTGTTCTGACGCCCCCTGCTTGAGCCAGGGCACCCCAGCATTACAACCAGTTTTTCTACATACCTGATTCAGGATGCACGAGCACTCGCCTCACTTTGCTGCAGCACTAATCATATATTAACACTACTTGTGTTGAACCACTGAAAGCACTTTTGTCAACAGCACTCAGCACTTTAAACTGCAGCAAGCATTTTCAGCACATTTGCACTTTTCATTGATATAATTGTACACCGCACGGCTGCAGCTATAAACCCCAACACCTCTACAGCAGCTACGGGAGACGTCAAGGGCTATAAGCACCTCAATATCAATAAAGGGGACCTGTACAGCTTTACGGACAAGGATGCCAACCGGCGACGCTTCAAGGAGCAGCTATCCTTTACAGACCAGCAACAGGGCCCTCACGAGCTGTATCAGCAGCTGATTAAACTCAAACGGAGGGAGATCGACTTTTTGCTGCACGGCGATATAATCCCGATTTCTGCAAAAAATGGATCGGGAACACTAACAAATGCAGCCTTGATTTGATGTTGCTGGTGATCGAGGAGGCTGGCAGGGAGTTGAGGGCAGTTAAAGAGAAAATAGCTTCCTTCGAAGTGGATCATCTACCTGTTTTACAACAGGACGAGTCGCACAACTGGCTACAAAAAATACGTTACCAATGCGATAATTATCGCAGGGATCTAATCAAGTTTAAGAAAAACAAGCTTAACATTGTCCAAGATGATTACGACAATAACAAAGTGTACAGGTGGCTAATGGGAGGAGGCTCCAGCAACCCCCAGGTGTCCTGTTCAAGATCCAGACAAGGCTGGTGTCGTCGCAGAGAAAACGCTTCTAAATCAGCAGCATTGTCAAACAGCGACAGCGAATTCGCTGTAGCCAACTCGGATGGCTCACAGGAAACGTATGCTGTCCCTTTAGATCCAGCAGCTCCATCAACTTCCAAAGCAAGAGGGCGCCCACCCGTCGGGGTGGGCAGAACACGAGACTTAAAAGAACGAGCTGCAAAACACAAAATCTGATTTATAATCACTCTAAACGTATCCCCACTCCTGTTGAATTGGACATTCTCAATAACTGACTTTCTTTTGTCCCCACTAACCAACACAAAGAGCTAGATTGGAAAATAGACCTTTACCAGTTTGCTAGGAAACTTCGTAGACAAGAATATTTCGCCCAACATCTGACGCAAGACCTTACGCCTCCATCCATTTTTCAACCATTTTTGAATAAGAGAAGTCAATCTTCTTTTGATCCCCAATCTACGAATTCCTCCATTAAATCCTATATACGCTTGGTCGATGAAGCCTCGAGTAAGTACACCAAGGCAAATCATCACAATCACCACAATCTATCTAGGCAGGAATAGACAGCTGTTAAAAATCTGGGATCATACACCGACATAGTTGTCCGCCCTGCTGACAAAGGGGGTGGAGTGGTCATTTTGGACTTGACATACTATCGGTCAGAGATTCTAGCCCAATTGGCAGACACTAACACATATAGCCAATTGGATCGTGACCCCACTACAGTCTATAAACAGGAATTGGACACCATTTTGGCAGCCGCACACTCACAAGATTTCATTTCTGACAGATTGCACAAGGCCCTTTTGCAGAAGTTCCCTGTGGTTCCAGTTCTCTTTACTGTGCCCAAAATTCACAAAAATCTACAGACACCCCCACAGTCGCCCCATCATTTCCGCGCGCCAGTCACTATACCAACCGGTTTCTCAATTTCTAGACTGTATTCTACAGCCCCTGGTTCTGAAACAGCCGACATGCCTGAAGGACACTACTTCCTTCCTACGGTTATTAGAAGGATACGGCACAGTCCCGGAAGGGTCGATCTTATGCACGGTTGACATCTGCAGCTTGTATACAAGCATCCCGCATGCAGGCGGTCTAGAAGCAATGAGAGCCTTTATGATTACAGAGAAAATGGCCGATGTAGACCTGGACCTCTTCATGACCCTATTGGAGCTGACACTCACCAGGAATTGCTTCCTGTTCGACGGCCGGTTCTACCAACAGAGAACCGGCTGTGCGATGGGCAGTAACGTGGCTCCGTCCTATGCCAACATCTATATGCTCAAGAAAGAGGCACAGATGTTTTTCCAAAACCGAAGTACAGCTCAATCTATTGCGCTCTTTACCAGGTACATAGACGACCTATTTCTTATTTGGACAGGAGGCGAATCTGCTTTGAAGACCTTGTTGGAATCTATTAATTCCAGATCTTCCCCGATCAGGATCACTTATCCATAGTTACCGTCTGCACCGGAAAATTACAGACGAGCGTATACAACAAACCCACAGACAAGAATACCCTTCTGCGAGCCAACAGTCACCACCCCCGACCATTGAAGTTTGGACTCCCGAGGTCCCAAATGATTAGGGTTGCCAGGATGAACAGCCAGCCTGAACTTCTAGAGGGTGAATTGGACAGAATGATTCTTAAATTCATTGCCAGGGGATACGAATGCACTGCCTTGGAGGCCACTAAGCGTGAGGTGCTACAGATGCCACGGAGTAGCCTAATGCAAACGAAAGTTAGATCCACGGACAACAGAATCACATGGACCACGGCTTACGACACCTCTAGTCCAGTGTTGAATAGAGCCAACAGGGCTATTTGGCCCATAGTCTCCGCGGACCAGCATCTTCCTTCAGGCATAAGACCCCGATGATGTGTTACAAGAGGGGATGCAATATTAAAGACATGCTGGTTCACACTGACATTTCTAACATCTCTAGCGGGTCTGCTTCGCTTCAGAGAGACTCATTCCTGAGAAAAAAGCCTGGCTGCTACCGGTGTCTAGGCTGCACAACTTGCAGCCACATGCTGACGGGTGCTATATACGAATTACCATTAACGGGCAAGAAAATCCATATTCGTCATACGGTATCATGTACATCCACATATATCATTTATTTAATTACCTGCCTGTGCGGTATGTGCTATGTAGGCAAAACCACCAGATCCCTATGTGAACGCATGGCTTTGCACTGTTCCGCGATAAAGGCGGCCATTGCCGGAAACCCTTCCGACCAACCTGTAGCTAGACACTTCCAAGAAGCCAGACATCGGCTCTCCGATCTTAAGCACATCATTATAGATCACGTACCTAAATCCCTTCAGGGTGCCGACCGAGAGGGCCAGCTCCTTCGGAAAGAAGCCTCCTGGATATTTAAATTGAATACCATACACCCAGTTGGCCTTAATGAAAGAATAGTGTGGAGTATTTTCGGGTAACTTGGATCTGTATACGCTTATTAGCCTAGTGCTTATCAGTGGGTGATGACCCTGGACCGGGACAGCCCGTCATCAAACAGCTATAATGTACTGCATCGGACTTTTCTGGACTTATTAATGTTCTTCCTTTAGGTTTTTTTGTTTAACCACTGTAGATGCAATGCAGGCACCTACCTTTTTATTTTTTATTTATTTTTTTGCATTTCTATGCTGCCTCTTTTTTCTGGTTTCTTTTCAATACTTAAACTACCATGCTTTGTTCTGCACCTATATAGCTTGGGCTCCCCGTTGTGCGTCTCAGTATTAGACTTTTCACACTCTGTCCAGCCCCTCATCACCAGCAGTCTTTAGTTAACAGCCCTTATTGGGTTAATCTCCCCCGAGACTGCACTGATATATATTTTATATGTCTTTTTCCGTACTTTATATATACTCCGCATGAGTCGTTTTTTCCTCCACTACTTTCAATATCTATTGCTGTTGTCTACTTAGTTGAGTATATAGCCTAGCGGTGTCTTTCTATTATCACTTTTTCCTTTTCTCACACAGCCGCACAGTCCCCAGCACTCAAGCGCCTCTACCGTTGCTAGGCAACGGATCGGCACGGACATTCTCCTGACGCACCCACACGTCATCTCACAGCACCGCACAGTGCACATGCCGGGACCGCGGGCGGCTTCCTCTCTTCGGTTTGACGGGCTCTGTTTCTATTTAGGTAAGTTCTTTTCTTCACTTACACACTCTCAGATCTTGACAAAGGGGTTAGACACCCCGAAATGTTGGTGTTTTATGTTGTGAATTTCCAATACATTTTGCCTTTCTACAAGACCCGGAGTGCCGCAGCCTTTTTTCTACCTAGCCATTCTATATACTGAGGGCACCTGGGCACATTGGTATTCCGAGGAGTGCCGGGCTTTACTCGCTTTATATATATATATATATATATATATATATACACAGAGAACCCTGCACCATACTTGCCTACCTGACCCTCTCCATGAGGGAGAAAATGCTCTGTTCCTGGACTTTCCTGGTAATGTATGATTGCCATCACCTGTGGTGAAACACCTTTCTTATCAATTAACTAGCTCACCATAGGTGATGGCAATCATACATTAACAGAAAAGTCCAGGAACAGAGCATTTTCTCCCTCATGGAGAGGGTCAGGTAGGCAAGTATGCCCTGCACTCTCCTTAGCAGCTTCATTCACCTTAATGCTTTAGTATACATCTAAATAAACACCCCTAATCTCATTTACTTTTAACTAGAGATGAGCGCCGGAAATTTTTCGGGTTTTGTGTTTTGGTTTTGGGTTCGGTTCCGTG
This sequence comes from Pseudophryne corroboree, assembly GCF_028390025.1. Classification (NCBI taxonomy): domain Eukaryota; kingdom Metazoa; phylum Chordata; class Amphibia; order Anura; family Myobatrachidae; genus Pseudophryne; species Pseudophryne corroboree. The sequence goes on along the minus strand of NC_086445.1, from coordinate 120,359,053 downwards.
GCCGTGTTTTGGGTTCGACCGCGTTTTGGCAAAACCTCACCGAATTTTTTTTGTCGGATTCGGGTGTGTTTTGGATTCGGGTGTTTTTTTCCAAAAAACCTAAAAAACAGCTTAAATCATAGAATTTGGCGGTCATTTTGATCCCAAAGTATTATTAACCTCAAAAACCATAATTTCCACTCATTTTCAGTCTATTCTGAATACCTCACACCTCACAATATTATTTTTAGTCCTAAAATTTGCACCGAGGTCGCTGTGTGAGTAAGATAAGCGACCCTAGTGGCCGACACAAACACCGGGCCCATCTAGGAGTGGCACTGCAGTGTCACGCAGGATGGCCCTTCCAAAAAACCCTCCCCAAACAGCACATGACGCAAAGAAAAAAAGAGGCGCAATGAGGTAGCTGTGTGAGTAAGATTAGCGACCCTAGTGGCCGACACAAACACCGGGCCCATCTAGGAGTGGCACTGCAGTGTCACGCAGGATGTCCCTTCCAAAAAACCCTCCCCAAACAGCACATGACGCAAAGAAAAAAAGAGGCGCAATGAGGTAGCTGTGTGAGTAAGATAAGCGACCCTAGTGGCCGACACAAACACCGGGCCCATCTAGGAGTGTCACTGCAGTGTCACGCAGGATGTCCCTTCCAAAAAACCCTCCCCAAACAGCACATGACGCAAAGAAAAAAAGAGGTGCAATGAGGTAGCTGTGTGAGTAAGATAAGCGACCCTAGTGGCCGACACAAACACCGGGCCCATCTAGGAGTGGCACTGCAGTGTCACGCAGGATGTCCCTTCCAAAAAACCCTCCCCAAACAGCACATGACGCAAAGAAAAAGAAAAGAAAAAAGAGGTGCAAGATGGAATTGTCCTTGGGCCCTCCCACCCACCCTTATGTTGTATAAACAAAACAGGACATGCACACTTTAACCAACCCATCATTTCAGTGACAGGGTCTGCCACACGACTGTGACTGATATGACGGGTTGGTTTGGACCCCCCCAAAAAAGAAGCAATTAATCTCTCCTTGCACAAACTGGCTCTACAGAGGCAAGATGTCCACCTCATCATCACCCTCCGATATATCACCGTGTACATCCCCCTCCTCACAGATTATCAATTCGTCCCCACTGGAATCCACCATCTCAGCTCCCTGTGTACTTTGTGGAGGCAATTGCTGCTGGTCAATGTCTCCGCGGAGGAATTGATTATAATTCATTTTAATGAACATCATCTTCTCCACATTTTCTGGATGTAACCTCGTACGCCGATTGCTGACAAGGTGAGCGGCGGCACTAAACACTCTTTCAGAGTACACACTTGTGGGAGGGCAACTTAGGTAGAATAAAGCCAGTTTGTGCAAGGGCCTCCAAATTGCCTCTTTTTCCTGCCAGTATAAGTACGGACTGTGTGACGTGCCTACTTGGATGCGGTCACTCATATAATCCTCCACCATTCTATCAATGTTGAGAGAATCATATGCAGTGACAGTAGACGACATGTCCGTAATCGTTGTCAGGTCCTTCAGTCCGGACCAGATGTCAGCATCAGCAGTCGCTCCAGACTGCCCTGCATCACCGCCAGCGGGTGGGCTCGGAATTCTGAGCCTTTTCCTCGCACCCCCAGTTGCGGGAGAATGTGAAGGAGGAGATGTTGACAGGTCGCGTTCCGCTTGACTTGACAATTTTGTCACCAGCAGGTCTTTCAACCCCAGCAGACTTGTGTCTGCCGGAAAGAGAGATCAAAGGTAGGCTTTAAATCTAGGATCGAGCACGGTGGCCAAAATGTAGTGCTCTGATTTCAACAGATTGACCACCCGTGAATCCTTGTTAAGCGAATTAAGGGCTCCATCCACAAGTCCCACATGCCTAGCGGAATCGCTCCGTGTAAGCTCCTCCTTCAATGTCTCCAGCTTCTTCTGCAAAAGCCTGATGAGGGGAATGACCTGACTCAGGCTGGCAGTGTCTGAACTGACTTCACGTGTGGCAAGTTCAAAGGGCATCAGAACCTTGCACAACGTTGAAATCATTCTCCACTGCGCTTGAGACAGGTGCATTCCACCTACTATATCGTGCTCAATTGTATAGGCTTGAATGGCCTTTTGCTGCTCCTCCAACCTCTGAAGCATATAGAGGGTTGAATTCCACCTCGTTACCACTTCTTGCTTCAGATGATGGCAGGGCAGGTTCAGTAGTTTTTGGTGGTGCTCCAGTCTTCTGTACGTGGTGCCTGTACGCCGAAAGTGCCCCGCAATTCTTCTGGCCACCGACAGCATCTCTTGCACGCCCCTGTCGTTTTTTAAAAAATTCTGCACCACCAAATTCAAGGTATGTGCAAAACATGGGACGTGCTGGAATTTGCCCATATTTAATGCACACACAATATTGCTGGCGTTGTCCGATGCCACAAATCCACAGGAGAGTCCAATTGGGGTAAGCCATTCCGCGATGATCTTCCTCAGTTGCCGTAAGAGGTTTTCAGCTGTGTGCGTATTCTGGAAAGCGGTGATACAAAGCGTAGCCTGCCTAGGAAAGAGTTGGCGTTTGCGAGATGCAGCTACTGGTGCCGCCGCTGCTGTTCTTGCGGCGGGAGTCCATACATCTACCCAGTGGGCTGTCACAGTCATATAGTCCTGACCCTGCCCTGCTCCACTTGTCCACATGTCCGTGGTTAAGTGGACATTGGGTACAACTGCATTTTTTAGGTGAGTCTTTTTCTGACGTCCGTGTACATTCTCGGTATCGCCTGCCTAGAGAAGTGGAACCTAGATGGTATTTGGTAACGGGGGCACACTGCCTCAATAAATTGTCTAGTTCCCTGTGAACTAACGGCGGATACCGGACGCACGTCTAACACCAACATAGTTGTCAAGGGTTCACTACGGCTGGCCGGCGGTCGGGCTCCCGGCGACCAGCATCCCGGCGCCGGGAGCCCGACCGCCGGCTTACCGACAGCGTGGCGAGCGCAAATGAGGGAAAATAAGTGTCGGTATGCCGGCTGTCGGGCTCCCGGCGCCGGTATACTGAGTGCCGGGAGCCCGACCGCCGGCATACAGAAGACCACCCAGTTGTCAAGGCCTCAGTTATCCGCTTTGCAGCAGGATGACTGCTGTGATATTTCATCTTCCTCGCAAAGGACTGTTGAACAGTCAATTGCTTACTGGAAGTAGTACAAGTGGGCTTACGACTTCCCCTCTGGGATGACCATCGACTCCCAGCAGCAACAACAGCAGCGCCAGCAGCAGTAGGCGTTACACGCAAGGATGCATCGGAGGAATCCCAGGCAGGAGAGGACTCGTCAGAATTGCCAGTGACATTGCCTGCAGGACTATTGGCATTCCTGGGGAAGGAGGAAATTGACACTGAGGGAGTTGGTGGGGTGGTTTGCGTGAGCTTGGTTACAAGAGGAAGGGATTTACTGGTCAGTGGACTGCTTCCGCTGTCACCCAAAGTTTTTGAACTTGTCACTGACTTATTATGAATGCGCTGCAGGTGACGTATAAGGGAGGATGTTCCGAGGTGGTTAACGTCCTTACCCCTACTTATTACAGCTTGACAAAGGGAACACACGGCTTGACACCTGTTGTCCGCATTTCTGGTGAAATACTTCCACACCGAAGAGCTGATTTTTTTGGTATTTTCACCAGGCATGTCAACGGCCATATTCCTACCACGGACAACAGGTGTCTCCCCGGGTGCCTGACTTAAACAAACCACCTCACCATCAGAATCCTCCTGGTCAATTTCCTCCCCAGCGCCAGCAACACCCATATCCTCCTCATCCTGGTGTACTTCAACACTGACATCTTCAATCTGACTATCAGGAACTGGACTGCGGGTGCTCCTTCCATCACTTGCAGGGGGCGTGCAAATGGTGGAAGGCGCATGCTCTTCACGTCCAGTGTTGGGAAGGTCAGGCATCGCAACCGACACAATTGGAGTCGGACTCTCCTTGTGGATTTGGGATTTCGAAGAACGCACAGTTCTTTGCGGTGCTACTGCTTTTGCCAGCTTTAGTCTTTTCATTTTTCTAGCGAGAGGCTGAGTGCTTCCATCCTCATGTGAAGCTGAACCACTAGCCATGAACATAGGCCAGGGCCTCAGCCGTTCCTTGCCACTCCGTGTGGTAAATGGCATATTGGCAAGTTTACGCTTCTCCTCCGACAATTTTATTTTAGGTTTTGGAGTCCTTTTTTTACTGATATTTGGTGTTTTGGATTTGACATGCTCTGTACTATGACATTGGGCATCGGCCTTGGCAGACGACGTTGCTGGCATTTCATCGTCTCGGCCATGACTAGTGGCAGCAGCTTCAGCACGAGGTGGAAGTGGATCTTGATCTTTCCCTAATTTTGGAACCTCAACATTTTTGTTCTCCATATTTTAATAGGCACAACTAAAAGGCACCTCAGGTAAACAATGGAGATGGATGGATTGGATACTAGTATACAATTATGGACGGGCTGCCGAGTGCCGACACAGAGGTAGCCACAGCCGTGAACTACCGCACTGTACTGTGTCTGCTGCTAATATAGACTGGTTGATAAAGAGATAGTATACTCGTAACTAGTATGACTATAAAGAAAGAAAAAAAAACCACGGTTAGGTGGTATATACAATTATGGACGGGCTGCCGAGTGCCGACACAGAGGTAGCCACAGCCGTGAACTACCGCACTGTACTGTGTCTGCTGCTAATATAGACTGGTTGATAAAGAGATAGTATACTCGTAACTAGTATGACTATAAAGAAAGAAAAAAAAAACACGGTTAGGTGGTATATACAATTATGGACGGGCTGCCGAGTGCCGACACAGAGGTAGCCACAGCCGTGAACTACCGCACTGTACTGTGTCTGCTGCTAATATATAGACTGGTTGATAAAGAGATAGTATACTCGTAACTAGTATGTATGTATAAAGAAAGAAAAAAAAACCACGGTTAGGTGGTATATACAATTATGGACGGGCTGCCGAGTGCCGACACAGAGGTAGCCACAGCCGTGAACTACCGCACTGTACTGTGTCTGCTGCTAATATATAGACTGGTTGATAAAGAGATAGTATACTCGTAACTAGTATGTATGTATAAAGAAAGAAAAAAAAACCACGGTTAGGTGGTATATACAATTATGGACGGGCTGCCGAGTGCCGACACAGAGGTAGCCACAGCCGTGAACTACCGCACTGTACTGTGTCTGCTGCTAATATATAGACTGGTTGATAAAGAGATAGTATACTCGTAACTAGTATGTATGTATAAAGAAAGAAAAAAAAACCACGGTTAGGTGGTATATACAATTATGGACGGGCTGCCGAGTGCCGACACAGAGGTAGCCACAGCCGTGAACTACCGCACTGTACTGTGTCTGCTGCTAATATAGACTGGTTGATAAAGAGATAGTATACTCGTAACTAGTATGACTATAAAGAAAGAAAAAAAAACCACGGTTAGGTGGTATATACAATTATGGACGGGCTGCCGAGTGCCGACACAGAGGTAGCCACAGCCGTGAACTACCGCACTGTACTGTGTCTGCTGCTAATATAGACTGGTTGATAAAGAGATAGTATACTCGTAACTAGTATGACTATAAAGAAAGAAAAAAAACCACGGTTAGGTGGTATATACAATTATGGACGGGCTGCCGAGTGCCGACACAGAGGTAGCCACAGCCGTGAACTACCGCACTGTACTGTGTCTGCTGCTAATATATAGACTGGTTGATAAAGAGATAGTATACTCGTAACTAGTATGTATGTATAAAGAAAGAAAAAAAAACCACGGTTAGGTGGTATATACAATTATGGACGGGCTGCCGAGTGCCGACACAGAGGTAGCCACAGCCGTGAACTACCGCACTGTACTGTGTCTGCTGCTAATATATAGACTGGTTGATAAAGAGATAGTATACTCGTAACTAGTATGTATGTATAAAGAAAGAAAAAAAAACCACGGTTAGGTGGTATATACAATTATGGACGGGCTGCCGAGTGCCGACACAGAGGTAGCCACAGCCGTGAACTACCGCACTGTACTGTGTCTGCTGCTAATATATAGACTGGTTGATAAAGAGATAGTATACTCGTAACTAGTATGTATGTATAAAGAAAGAAAAAAAAACCACGGTTAGGTGGTATATACAATTATGGACGGGCTGCCGAGTGCCGACACAGAGGTAGCCACAGCCGTGAACTACCGCACTGTACTGTGTCTGCTGCTAATATAGACTGGTTGATAAAGAGATAGTATACTCGTAACTAGTATGTATGTATAAAGAAAGAAAAAAAAACCACGGTTAGGTGGTATATACAATTATGGACGGGCTGCCGAGTGCCGACACAGAGGTAGCCACAGCCGTGAACTACCGCACTGTACTGTGTCTGCTGCTAATATAGACTGGTTGATAAAGAGATAGTATACTCGTAACTAGTATGACTATAAAGAAAGAAAAAAAAACCACGGTTAGGTGGTATATACAATTATGGACGGGCTGCCGAGTGCCGACACAGAGGTAGCCACAGCCGTGAACTACCGCACTGTACTGTGTCTGCTGCTAATATAGACTGGTTGATAAAGAGATAGTATACTCGTAACTAGTATGACTATAAAGAAAGAAAAACAAACCACGGTTAGGTGGTATATACAATTATGGACGGGCTGCCGAGTGCCGACACAGAGGTAGCCACAGCCGTGAACTACCGCACTGTACTGTGTCTGCTGCTAATATATAGACTGGTTGATAAAGAGATAGTATACTCGTAACTAGTATGTATGTATAAAGAAAGAAAAAAAAACCACGGTTAGGTGGTATATACAATTATGGACGGGCTGCCGAGTGCCGACACAGAGGTAGCCACAGCCGTGAACTACCGCACTGTACTGTGTCTGCTGCTAATATAGACTGGTTGATAAAGAGATAGTATACTCGTAACTAGTATGTATGTATAAAGAAAGAAAAAAAAAACACGGTTAGGTGGTATATACAATTATGGACGGGCTGCCGAGTGCCGACACAGAGGTAGCCACAGCCGTGAACTACCGCACTGTACTGTGTCTGCTGCTAATATAGACTGGTTGATAAAGAGATAGTATACTCGTAACTAGTATGACTATAAAGAAAGAAAAAAAAACCACGGTTAGGTGGTATATACAATTATGGACGGGCTGCCGAGTGCCGACACAGAGGTAGCCACAGCCGTGAACTACCGCACTGTACTGTGTCTGCTGCTAATATAGACTGGTTGATAAAGAGATAGTATACTCGTAACTAGTATGACTATAAAGAAAGAAAAAAAAACCACGGTTAGGTGTTATATACAATTATGGACGGGCTGCCGAGTGCCGACACAGAGGTAGCCACAGCCGTGAACTACCGCACTGTACTGTGTCTGCTGCTAATATATAGACTGGTTGATAAAGAGATAGTATACTCGTAACTAGTATGTATGTATAAAGAAAGAAAAAAAAACCACGGTTAGGTGGTATATACAATTATGGACGGGCTGCCGAGTGCCGACACAGAGGTAGCCACAGCCGTGAACTACCGCACTGTACTGTGTCTGCTGCTAATATAGACTGGTTGATAAAGAGATAGTATACTCGTAACTAGTATGTATGTATAAAGAAAGAAAAAAAAACCACGGTTAGGTGGTATATACAATTATGGACGGGCTGCCGAGTGCCGACACAGAGGTAGCCACAGCCGTGAACTACCGCACTGTACTGTGTCTGCTGCTAATATAGACTGGTTGATAAAGAGATAGTATACTCGTAACTAGTATGTATGTATAAAGAAAGAAAAAAAAACCACGGTTAGGTGGTATATACAATTATGGACGGGCTGCCGAGTGCCGACACAGAGGTAGCCACAGCCGTGAACTACCGCACTGTACTGTGTCTGCTGCTAATATAGACTGGTTGATAAAGAGATAGTATACTCGTAACTAGTATGTATGTATAAAGAAAGAAAAAAAAAACACGGTTAGGTGGTATATACAATTATGGACGGGCTGCCGAGTGCCGACACAGAGGTAGCCACAGCCGTGAACTACCGCACTGTACTGTGTCTGCTGCTAATATAGACTGGTTGATAAAGAGATAGTATACTCGTAACTAGTATGACTATAAAGAAAGAAAAAAAAACCACGGTTAGGTGGTATATACAATTATGGACGGGCTGCCGAGTGCCGACACAGAGGTAGCCACAGCCGTGAACTACCGCACTGTACTGTGTCTGCTGCTAATATAGACTGGTTGATAAAGAGATAGTATACTACTAATATTATATATACTGGTGGTCAGGTCACTGGTCACTAGTCACACTGGCAGTGGCACTCCTGCAGCAAAAGTGTGCACTGTTTAATTTTAATATAATATTATGTACTCCTGGCTCCTGCTATAACCTATAACTGGCACTGCAGTGCTCCCCAGTCTCCCCCACAATTATAAGCTGTGTGAGCTGAGCACAGTCAGATATATATATACATTGATGCAGCACACTGGGCTGAGCAGTGCACACAGATATGGTATGTGACTGAGTCACTGTGTGTATCGTTTTTTTCAGGCAGAGAACGGATATATTAAATAAAACAAACAACTGCACTGTCTGGTGGTCACTGTGGTCGTCAGTCACTAAACTCTGCACTCTCTTCTACAGTATCACAGCCTCAGGTCAATCTCTCTCTCTCTCTCTCAACCCTAATCTAAATGGAGAGGACGCCAGCCACGTCCTCTCCCTATCAATCTCAATGCACGTGTGAAAATGGCGGCGACGCGCGGCTCCTTATATAGAATCCGAGTCTCGCGAGAATCCGACAGCGTCATGATGACGTTCGGGCGCGCTCGGGTTAACCGAGCAAGGCGGGAGGATCCGAGTCTGCTCGGACCCGTGAAAAAAACATGAAGTTCGTGCGGGTTCGGATTCAGAGAAACCGAACCCGCTCATCTCTACTTTTAACCTGGGTCAGCTGCTGTTTAGGTGTGTTGGTGATTTCTCACTTTGAAAGCCAGAAGTCAGTTGGCAGGTGAGCTTTAAACCAGGTAAGCACACTTGTGTAGTTGTGTTGGTTACTGTGTTACCTTTTAAAAGCCATAAGTGTGGCAGGTATGCTTTAAACCAGGCAAGCACATTTTCCCCTATGAGACAGCAGTAGCCAGGTCCCTAAAAAAAATCAATGTGAAAGTTTATGTGATAGAGTAGGATATGGGGTGAAATGGGTTCCCGTTGTGTGGTCCGCAAGCTTACATGCATTGTACAATTCATAAACCACTACTCCATTGTTTATTTAGGTGTATACTAAAGCATTAAGATGAATGAAGCTGCTAAGGAGAGTGTGGGGTTCTCCGTATATGTATATTTCAGTTAGGTGGTCACAGCCCACCGCACTCCAAACTAGGGGTGGGGAGTACATGAGTGCACCCCTCTCCTGGGAATGGTGAGTGCAGTGGGTCCCCGTATATATACATATATACACACAGAGTATAAGAATATATATATCATTTTATTTCTATAGCACTCTTCCTCCAACATATGCCATAGGCATATACACACACACACTTACAGTAGGTATGCGCGCAAGCATTTACATGCATACTGTAAAAGGGTCAGGGAAAGATGTACCATCTCCTGGGGTAGATGGCAGGATGCAGCAGCTGAGAGATCATACAAGTCTGTTGGTTTGTTGCAACTGGACTCGACCAGTTTTATTGTGCAGCAAAACAGAATTAAACATCAAAATAAAATACCTTGCCGACTGGCACTAACTAAACACAGAATAATCCTAACTCGCAAAAAAAACAAAAAAAAACAAGGAGAAGTTTACTAGGCAAAGCTTATTGGTTTTCAATAGAAGGTTTCTCTCTTACAGAGAATCCGTAGTCTATCCTATTTCCCCAGGCAGTGTGAGAGAGCAATGATCAAGCTGACAGCCTTTTTAACACACTCATACAGCTGAAAGCCCTAACTAGCATTCTGTGAGGCTACGTTGCGCTCGGAACGACAGCGTAACTCCCAGAACAGAATTTCTGTTTTTAGTTTTTCATAGTCCAAAGCCGCTGCAGTGTTTAAATCAAAATAAGTTTTTTGAGGCTCATCTGAGAGAAAGGGTCCCAGCAGGCCAGCCCACTGTCCTTTAGGCCTACTCTTCCGCTTGGCCCGTACTCTCAAACATGGTCAGATATGCCTCCACATCATCAGTCTCTGTCAATTTTTGAAGGAAATTACTAGCCCCTATGGAGCTGGAACAGGGTCGGACTGGCCCAGAGGGGAACAGGGTCGGACTGGCCCAGAGAGGAACAGGGGAAACCCCCGGTGGCCCCACTGCCTGGGTGGCCCCACCTCCTCCTCTAAGTATCAGGTTCCAGGTTCCACTTGAATTACACATAATACATATGTTACCTCATACTGCTCAGGACTATGGTGTATACTATTTTCTACAGTGTATTGGTGTTATTAATCTGGTACATCGCATGCGATATTAGTATTTACTATATATATTTATCAAGGGGCCCAGACCATGCACTCTCTAATAGTTATCCGAATCTATGTGGCAAGTGGCAACACCCCTACACATAGGACCCTACCACTGCATTCCCCCGGTGGGCCCTTCATAGCACAGTTCGACACTGAGCAGGAGCATTGTGCTGAACCACCTCTTTAGGAATCTCACAGTCCTAGTGCTGTTGCCTCCATATCTCCTCAACCCAGTGCAGTCACAAGGCAGGTGCGGAGGGTGCGTCACGCACCCATCTGTTTCACCTGGAGGGAGTGACACCAAAATGTGGGCTCCTCCGCAGTGACAGGAGTCAGTGCTGCAGTGTGAATGTCTGCTACAGCACCCGGCTCGTGTCGTAGAAGAGGAGCAGACAGCGCTGGGAGACAGTTTCCGGGGCAGCCCAGTACAGCCCAGCATCTCCGGAGATGCTGGGCACGCCCCGGGAGTGACAATCCCTGTGAGTCCACGCCCATTTTATGGCCACACCCCCTTTTGCTGCAAGTGCCCCAGGAGTGTCAATCCCCGCTAGACCACACCCCCTTTATTTATGGTCACGCTTTTTTTGGTTTGGCTGTTAGCCCTGCCTTTCTGATTGAGTCCAACGTACAGCTGAAAGCCCTAATCAGCCTTCTGTGTGGCTAAAAGCCCAAAGACCCAAACTGAACCTACTGTAAAATGGATGGAGAACCCACCCTCTCTTCTCACATCCAACCACAGGACCCGTATCTGGTTATTACCAAAAGCCAAAAGCTCTCAGCAGAGCTAACATAATATTCCTGGAGTTTTAAAACACATAGGTAAGATACCTGGGGCAAATAAACCTGCCTTCCACCACTATTCCAGTGATCTTGTCACAATAAATACATTATGGGGCTAATTCAGGTTGGATCGGAATTTTTGCGGTGGGCCCGTAGGCGTATACGCAGCGCCCGTACTCTGCATGCGCCTGCACTTTCTGAGGGGAGCCACAGAAAATGCGATCACCTCTGCCCGTCAATCAGGCAGAGGCGGTCGCGGGATGGGAGGGGGGGGGGGGTTGGCAACACTCCGTTTCCAGGGAGGAGATGGAGCATTGCGGGGGCGGGGCGACCCGAACGGTAGTTGGAGGCAGATGAACGGAGGCATGTTGGGGGCGTGGTCGCGGCGGCTGTGTGAAGTCACACGCAGCCGCCATGACAGGTAAAATTGCGTCGGGACTCTTGCAGACGTAGCTAAGCTACGCCAGCAGGAGTCGTCTTTAGTTTCTGCTGACAAGCAGAAATTGCGAAGCGATCGCAATTTCTGCTTGTCGAAGGGGGGCACGCACCGGTCAGTATGCTGGGTGGTCTTTCCCAGCACTGGGCGGCCCCCAGCATGCGAGCAAAAGGATAGCAAATTCTGCTGATTAGAAGAATTTGCTATCCTTACTGAGTTAGCCCACATATACAGTATATTTGTATAGATGTACCCTTTATACCTGATATTATGCTGCTGCATTCAGAACAACAATGTTGCTGTACCCTGAAAAGGAGGTTGGTACTTTATTATTGTGTTTTAGTACGTTAATATTTAATATGATGAAATAAAATAGTATAGCTGACATAAAACTGTAAATAAAAGTAATAAATGTTACACAAAGGAAAAGGATGTGAGAGGTGCATAAGGGTTGGGTTCGTGTAACCGGTCACCATACCGACGCGAGGATCCGGACTTTTAGATGGCCGGCGGGGGGTGGAGGGGCAATTTCAACGAAGCACCTTGTGGGCTTACTGCGCTCACCACACTGCGGGCTTGGTGGCGAGCTCAGGTTCTATTCCAACTCTATGGGTGTCAGGGGCACCCACGAGTGGGAATAGTCCCTGTTAGTCAGCATGTCGACTGTCGAGATTGTGAGGGGGCGGGATCCCGGCATCGGTATTGTGTCCGGTGATCTCCTGACCGCCGGTTACATAACTGCATCCCGTGCACAGTGACTAAATATTTTACAATAGGAACACAATAAAAATATTAGATAAAATAGAGAGAGATAAAGTATCATCCAATCAGCTTCTGTCATTTTTCTAGCACAACCTGTAACATGACAGTTAGAAGCTGGATGGTCGGTGCTTTATCTCTCTCCATTTATCTCTCTCCAGGATATGATAAATCTCCCCTAAGTCACGGATAACACAGTGGCCAGTCTTTCTAATTACTGTACCTTCAGCAGGTGCCTCTGACCTCCCATTCCTCATTTCAGTCACCTCAGTCTGCCCAACGATCAGCAACAGATCAGTTGTCCTGTGTTGTTCAGCTTTACCACCCATAATATTATCCTGCTTTGGCTGGGCACACACTGAAGTGATAGGTCAGCGGACCAACCGTCACATGACAGAGGGGCCGATACAAGTACAGCTGTGTCCTTATGCATCTTTGCCTGCAATGTATTCACATCAAAGGCTATGGCTCCCGACACAACGCAGCATACCAGAAGCGTGCAAATGTTACCTCCTACGTAGGGAAGCCAATCCCGGGCCATTTTTTCAATCCCGGGTATCAGGATTGAAAAATGCCCAATCCCTGGATTCTTGGGATACCCGGGATTGGCTTTTAACTATGTGGCCTCCCTCTCGCCCCGCCCCGCACACATAACTCACCATATACAAGGGTCGGACGGGTGGGGAACATCCTCAACTCTCTCCTGGTGGCTCCCAGCGGCGTGTGACGGACAACGCTGCGGACGCTTAACACTGATCCATGAATCCCTGGGATTGGAGCTCCCAATCCCGGGATTGAATCCCAGCCGTTTTTGGCCCTAAATCCCGGGATCCCGCCAATACCGGGATTGGCCACCATACTCCTACGGTAAGTGTTCTATTGTGGCTGCAGGAAGCAGGGAAGCGAAGCTCCAGCTACCCGATAGTAGAGGGGGTGCCGGTGGCACTTACTAGGATTGGGCAGTGAGGCGCTATATTTAGACACTGTGTCTGTCCGCGGCTTTCGCGTGCATGCTCCCGCGAACAATAGCAAAACAAAAGCCTGCTGCTCGTAGTACTGGTACGCTGCTGGGGCGCTTTGCTGGGATGCGTACACATTGCGGCATCACAACGCCATGCAGCAATTATAGGCAAACACGTGTAACACCTTCATAAAGGGGTTACAGGCCCCAAAAACGTTGAAATGTTCTGACACTATCTGAACACACATTTTTTTTTATGAAAACCTCAGAATACTGCTGCTTTCTCCTGTTACTGTACATCCACTTCAGAACGCACCGTAGGACATTGGCATGTTTGAGGAGTGCCGGACCAACTGTGAATATATACAGTAGATAGATAGATAGATAGATAGATAGATAGATAGATAGATAGATAGATAGATAGATAGATAGATAGATAGTGTGACAAGAACACTGGGATAGTGTTTGAGGGCAGGTATATTTGTCCCAGGTTCTTGTCTTACATGTTTTAGAAAATGTTAACTTCTAGGAAAAATGCTTTTTGTTTTGTCTGAACCTTTTCAGTTTGCTGTAAAAGCTGGGTAAAGGCTCTGAGAGAGAGATAAGGCGAGTTCTAGACATTGGGCCCAGTTCGGGTCTTTGGCCTCACAGAGGGCTAATCAGGGTTTCAGCTGTGTAAGAGTGATATAGTGCTTCTAACCTGATTAGTATGGGCAGACTGCCTGGGAAGGCTGCAGGATCTGTGTGTGAGAGACACGCTTTCTGATGCAAGTAAGCTATACAGTATGTACTGAAGAACTCTGTGTTTTGTTTAGTGACAGTTAGGAACATCTTATGTTTAGTTAGTGCCGGACAGGCAAGGTATTTTTATTTTGGGGTTTGTTTTATTTTCTGTTTCAATAAAACTGGCCGGGGTCAGTTGTACCAGAAACTGGACTTGTGTTGTTCCTCAGCTGCTGCGTGCTGCCATATTCCCCAGGAAAAGGCACCTTGCACCCCTACAGTGTTACAACTTGGTGGAGAATGCGAGCAGGCCGTTCTGCGCATAAGTGAAAGCAGCAGCTTTGTGAGGGCTGCAGAAAACGGTGGTTTATGCAGATACAGCCCAGTGTGAAGTTACTGAGACTCACCCCTGAGGGTTTGATATATGTCCTGGGTGAAAGCAGCTGCAAAGCCGCCTGAAAAATCTGTTGACATGGAGGATCTGCTTAAAGCCTTGCTGCAAGCTACAGCGGCTCAGCAGGAGGCCAACCGACAGCAGCAGGTGGCAATGGAGGAAAATTGGAGACTACAGCAGGAGGCCAACAGACAGCAGCAGGTGGCAATGGAGGAAAATAAGAGACAACAGCAGGCAGTTGTTGATGAACTTTACAGGCAACAGCGTCAGGATAGAGAGGCCTTAGCAGAAGTGGTGCAGAGACTTGCAGCTCGGGTTGGAGATGTGGCCGTCAGTGCTCCAACCAGCTCTAGTTCTATACGAGCCAGTCACTTCCTGCAGAAAATGACAGAGGCTGATGATGTGGAGGCCTATCTGACCACGTTTGAAAGGACTGCCGAGCGTGAGAACTGGCCGAAAGCACAGTGGGCCAGTCTGCTGGCACCTTTCCTGTCAGGTGAGCCCCAAAAAGCTTACTTTGATTTAAGCCCTGCTGAGGCTCGGGACTATGATAAACTAAAGACTGAGATCCTGACCCGCCTGGGAGTCACGCTGTCAGTACGAGCACAACGGGTGCACCGTTGGCTGTACGCCATGGAGAAGCCTCCGCGCTCCCAGATGCACGACCTTATTCAGCTAACAAAAAAATGGCTACAGCCAGAGACATTAACTGGTCCCCAGATGGTGGAAAGAGTCGTCATGGACCGCTACTTGAGATCTTTGCCCATGGTCCTGCGCAAGTGGGTGAGCCATGGAAACCCGGGTACTGCTGACCAATTAGTGGACATGGTAGAGAGGTATTTGGCAGCAGAGGAACTACTGATGACCACCCAGCAACCCATAGATCCTTGACAGCGCCCTTCAGTAAAGACTGGTAAGACTGTTCCGTGGGAAAACGTTGCTGGGCGGTTAAGAGAACGCAAGGCTGGAGAGACTGTAAACACTGGCCCTGGAAACAGGCCAATGGGGCTAGAACGGTCTATGCTGCCCAAATGGGTTGATAATCGTGTGGTTAAATGTTTTAGGTGTGGTATGCCAGGTCATGTTATTGCCAATTGCCCAGTCACGCAAGAACCCATGCAATGTGATGCTGCCTTTGAATGTCGCAGAATGTCTTTCTTTGCTAGGTTAGCCTGTACTGTGGTACCTTCACCTGAGCTGGAAAAACAAATGTGTGATGTGTTCTTAGAAGGTAACCGGGTAGAGGCCTTGCTAGATTCAGGAAGTTTAGTTACCCTCGTGAAAGCTGGGTTAGTGAACCCCTTAAAGGTCCAGCAAATACCTATTGGGGTAACTTGCATACATGGGGATACCCAACATTATGCCACTGCTGAGGTGAATATAGAAACTTGTTGTGGGTCAGCAATGGTTAAAGTGGGACTGGTCCCTACCTTGGTGCATGAGGCCATAATAGGGAGGGATTTTCCTCATTTTTGGAAACTGTGGGAATCACGGTTATCAACAGATGTGAGAAGTAAAAAGCCAGTTGATAATACCGGTGATTTTATGGATGTACGTGGGTCTTCGGAACTTTCTGGCCCTTTGCCTTTTGCTAGTTTGGCTGGGGAAGTGACAGATGGGGAGTCCAGTGAGGACCCTCTTGCCGGGAACAGAGACATAGTAGTTAGAACTGAAAGCGTGCCTGACCTGGAGGTAAAGAAGGATCTGTTTGCGTCTGAACAGTTAAAGGATCCTACCTTAATAAAGGCTAGAGAGAATGTTAAGATTGTTAATGGGGAACCTGTGGTACCAGGTGACAGGGTTACGTATCCCCACATGGCCATCTGTAATGAGCTCTTGTACCACATTGTCAAAAGGGGTGAGGATGTGGTGGAACAGCTGGTAGTTCCCCAGCCTTATCGGAGAACGGTACTAGATTTAGCTCATAGTCACGTTACCGCAGGACATTTAGGGGCAGAAAAAACCACTGAAAGAGTTTTACAAAGGTTCTTTTGGCCAGGGGTTTATAAAGAAGTGTCTGAATATTGTTCTTCCTGTCCTGAATGCCAGTATCATGCCCCTAGACCCCATTTCAGGAGCCCACTAGTTTCCATGCCTATTATAGAGGTCCCGTTTGACAGAATAGCCATGGATCTCGTGGGGCCCTTGTTAAAGTCTGCTCGGGGCCATCAGTATATCCTGGTAATTATGGACTATGCCACTCGATATCCTGAGGCTGTCCCTTTACGCACTATCACAACCAAGGCGATAGCTAGGGAGCTGGTGCAGGTATTTAGTAGAGTGGGAATACCAAAAGAAATTTTGACTGACCAAGGTACTCCATTTATGTCAAGGATCATGAAAGAATTGTGCAAGTTATTTAAGGTCACTCACCTCAGGACGTCCATCTACCATCCCCAAACTGACGGGTTGGTGGAAAGGTTTAATAAAACATTAAAAAGTATGTTAAAAAAGGTTGTTGAGAGAGATGGGAAAAACTGGGATTGTTTGTTGCCCTACTTGTTAATGGCCATCAGAGAAGTTCCTCAGTCCTCTACGGGGTTTTCTCCATTTGATTTGTTGTATGGTAGACACCCCAGAGGGCTGTTGGATGTTGCCAAAGAGACGTGGGAAGGACAGCCCACTCCTTATAGAAGCGTTATTGAGCATGTAACACAAATGCAGGATAGGATTGCAGCCGTGGTACCTGTTGTCAGAGAGCACATGGAACAGGCCCAAAGTGCTCAACAGAGGGTCTATAACCGGAGTGCCAAGATACGGGAATTTGCTCCTGGAGATAGAGTTCTTGTTTTGGTACCCACTGTGGAAAGCAAATTCCTAGCTAAATGGCAGGGTCCATTTGAGATTAGGGAAAAAGTGAATGAGGTTAATTACAAAGTATACCAGCCGGGAAAGAGAAAACCCGAACAGATCTACCATGTTAACTTAATCAAACCCTGGAAAGATAGGTTGTCTCTGTCAGCGGAGCCTTGCCCTTCGGTGTCTTCACCCCGGTTGCTTCCCGCAGTGAAGGTGTCAGAGACATTATCAGCTGATCAGAACAATCAGGTTAAAGAATTTCTCATCCAAAATAGGGAGGTATTTTCAGAGCTGCCTGGCCGAACGACCATAATAAAACATGACATTGTCACAGAACCAGGGGTCAGGGTTCATTTAAAGCCATATAGGATTCCTGAAGCTCAGCGAGAAGCTATTTCTAAGGAAGTTAAAACCATGTTAGAACTTGGAGTCATAGAGGAGTCTAACAGTGAGTGGTCCAGTCCCATAGTGCTCATCCCGAAGCCCGACGGTAGCATACGCTTCTGTAATGACTTTCGTAAGTTAAATGAGGTGTCCAAGTTTGACGCATACCCCATGCCCCGTGTGGATGAGCTTGTAGAAAGGCTGGGAACAGCCAGGTTTCTCACCACATTGGACCTGACCAAAGGTTACTGGCAAATACCTTTATCTGATAGCGCCAAAGAAAAAACAGCCTTTTCGGTTCCGGAGGGGCTGTACCAGTATAAGATGTTACCCTTTGGGTTGCATGGGGCTCCAGCAACCTTTCAACGGGCGATGGATAAAATTTTGAGGCCCCATAGAAAATATGCAGCTGCCTATTTGGATGATGTGGTAATTCACAGTACAGACTGGGGGTCACATTTGGTTAAAGTACAAGCAGTACTGGACTCAATCAGAGAGGCAGGGTTAACTGCTAACCCAAAGAAGTGCTGCCTCGCAATGGAGGAGGTCAAATACTTGGGCTTCACCATAGGCAGAGGTCTGATTAGGCCCCAATTGAATAAAGTTGATGCTATTCAAAACTGGCCTCGTCCAGTGAATAAAAAACAGGTAAGGGCTTTTTTGGGAATTACTGGGTACTATAGACGGTTTATTCCTAATTTTGCGACCACAGCAGTGCCGTTGTCAGACCTTACCAAAGGGAAGCAGTCAAATGTGGTGAAATGGAACCCTGATGCAGAAAAGGCGTTCCAAGCGTTAAAAGTGGCTTTGTGTTCACAACCGGTGTTGATAACACCAGATTTTTCAAAAGAATTTGTGGTACAGACAGATGCCTCAGAGGTAGGGATAGGTGCTGTGCTGTCCCAAACCAGAGATGGGGACGAACACCCTATCATTTATTTGAGTAGGAAACTCAATGAGCATGAAAAAAGGTATGCCATTGTGGAAAAGGAGGCTTTGGCCATTAAGTGGGCACTAGATACCTTGAGATATTACCTCTTGGGTAGACAATTCAGACTAGTGACAGACCATGCCCCTTTAAAATGGATGTATGTAAATAGAGGCAAGAATGCTCGTGTAACTAGATGGTTTCTAGCGTTGCAGGACTTTAAGTTTACTGTCGAACATAGACCGGGAACACAATTGGCCAACGCAGATGCATTGTCTCGCATCTTCTGTTTGGGGGCTACAAGTGTTCCGGCCCCTAGGTCGAAACAGGGGAGGGGGATATGTGACAAGAACACTGGGATAGTGTTTGAGGGCAGGTATATTTGTCCCAGGTTCTTGTCTTACATGTTTTAGAAAATGTTAACTTCTAGGAAAAATGCTTTTTGTTTTGTCTGAACCTTTTCAGTTTGCTGTAAAAGCTGGGTAAAGGCTCTGAGAGAGAGATAAGGCGAGTTCTAGACATTGGGCCCAGTTCGGGTCTTTGGCCTCACAGAGGGCTAATCAGGGTTTCAGCTGTGTAAGAGTGATATAGTGCTTCTAACCTGATTAGTATGGGCAGACTGCCTGGGAAGGCTGCAGGATCTGTGTGTGAGAGACACGCTTTCTGATGCAAGTAAGCTATACAGTATGTACTGAAGAACTCTGTGTTTTGTTTAGTGACAGTTAGGAACATCTTATGTTTAGTTAGTGCCGGACAGGCAAGGTATTTTTATTTTGGGGTTTGTTTTATTTTCTGTTTCAATAAAACTGGCCGGGGTCAGTTGTACCAGAAACTGGACTTGTGTTGTTCCTCAGCTGCTGCGTGCTGCCATATTCCCCAGGAAAAGGCACCTTGCACCCCTACAGTGTTACAATAGATAGATAGATATCTACTATATAAAACCGAAATGTGTCCTTCTGTCTTTCTATACAAATCCACAGTTTACAAGCGAAGATCGTGAAATTTTACATACGAGCGTATTAAAACATGGCTGAGGCAACTAAAACAATATAGAAATCCCTAGCACCCTTATGGGGGGGAGACAGCAGCACACAGTATATCAGAACACAGCATAACTCTGGAATTGCTGGAGCAATGTACTAAAAAAATTGGTACACATATGCCTTACAATCTGGGAACAAACACTGTGGGGGGAAGACACCCCTAGCACCCCTGGGGGTGAGGCAGCAGCACTGAGTATTTCCGCAAACAGCATTACTCTGGAATGCCTGTAGAAATTTACAACAAACTTGGTATACATAGGACTTACACTCTGGAAACAAACACTGTGGGGGTCAGACACCCCTAGCACCCCTAGGGGTGGAACAGCAGCACAGAGTAGGTCAGCAGACACCATAACTGTGGAAGGCCTGGAGCAATTTACACCAAACTTGGTACACATCTGATTTACAATCTGATAACAAACTCTGTGGGTGTTAGACACCTTCTTGGACTGGGTCTCACTTCTGGAACCCTAGGCAGAGGGACGAGGAACCCCAACCCCGGAGGACCCAACATATAAGTTACCACACATTAGGACGGTGACATAAAGATTTATTAATCAGGATCAAATTGGTCATTTCTGTGAGAATAATTGATTAACAGACAGGGGGGGGGGGGGTTGCAAATCCCACCCCTACATTTAACTTCAGCACACTAAAAATTACCTGTAACATACCTGAACCTATCTGGTAATAGAAATTCAGAGAATTAGCTTACACATGTTTGTAAACACATGTTTAAGCTGCTGAGCCACTTCACGGCTTCTCCGATGTCAGCAGTCCTAACACTACATAATAGCAGTGCCCACATAGGGCCATGTAATTTGTCACAGTAGGCCTCATGATAAAGGCTATTGCTAAAACACATCCAGACAGAGAGCTAACTTACCCAGGAGCCAACCCCAGGATCTCCCATTGGCACTACAAGGAACAGCATGCCTTCCAAATACTGCTCCCATTCAATGCCTCTTGCACACAAACAGACAAACAATGGTAGTTGCTCAGTCATTCCTGGAGATAATTATGTATCAGGTGCTGGAAAGGGGGAGGGGTCACAGACAAACAGACAGAGGGGGTGGTTTGCAAATCCCACCCCTACATTTCCCTTCAGCACACTAAAAATTACCTGTAACCATACCTGAACCTATCTGGTAATAGAAATTCAGAGAATTAGTTTACACATGTTTGCAAACACATGTTTAAGCTGCTGAGCCACTTCACGGCTTCTCCGATGTCAGCAGTCCTAACACTACATAATAGCAGTGCCCATATAGGGCCATGTAATTTGTCACAGTAGGCCTCATGATAAAGGCTATTACTAAAACACATCCAGACAGAGAGCTAACTTACCCAGGATCCACCCCCAGGACCTCCCATTGGCACTACAAGGAACAGCATGCCTTCCAAATACTGCTCCCCATCAATGCCTCTTGCACACAAACAGACAAACAATGGTAGTTGCTCGTCATTCCTGGAGATAATTATGTATCAGGTGCTGGAAAGGGGGTCCTTTCTCTCTTTTCTCTTTCAAAGAAAAAAGGTGACTAATTCCAGTATTGCATTTAGACCTCCTTCATATAAGTCAGCGTCTTCCTCTTAACCTGAAACTACAACAGGTAGTAGTAATCTGTAACTAATGGAAGAACAGGGTGCACTCCATAGTGCAGGTATTTCTTATTTTTAATGGATAAACACAATCAAATCAGATAAAATAATGTACCAAATTCGGTGGCTACAACCAACTCCAGTATAGTCAGCTTGAGGCTTATCGGAAATTATACCATCACTTTAATGCAATATTTTCCAGGCACAGATCTCCACTACTAGATCTACATTCAAGTGTTCCAATCTCCTCACATCACCAACACGCTAGGCCACGCTCCTATGCGTTTCGTCACTAGGGCTTCGTCAGAGGGCTGGCCTAGCATTCCAACATTCCCACTTTTATAATACAGTTCCACCAATCCTATGCATGTAACCTCTACATATTTCTGCTATCAAACATGTTAAAACAATGTACTAAAACAATATAGCAATATAACTGGTATTCACGAGCATGACACATAAAAACGCATTATGTTTCTCCCTAGAAAAGAAAAGGAAAAGGTAAATATTATCTTTACTTTAAAAATGGGGTAATTTCAATACCCTCATTAAGACCATTGGGACATACTGTAGGGTATTCAAAGTAATTATCCAAAATGTCTCTTGCATGAGCAGGCGGTTCAATATGTATCACCACCCCTGACATCTGGTATCACATTCTCTAATCCCATAAATTGTAGTTTCTCATGATTACCCCCTTGGCAATCTCTAAAATGTCTCGGGACACTGTGATTGTAAACTTTATTTTTTATGTTCCGGATGTGTTCCAAGATGCAGACTTTCAAAGGCCGCTTTGTTTTACCAATGTATCTCTTCCCACACCCGCAGAGCAGGAGATAGACTACATGTGTGGTTATACAATTAATTAAACTTTTTACTTTGTATTCAGTATCCCCATCTTTAAATGTCTTTTGTCCCTTTAACCCATGAAGCAAGACTTTACAATTACCGCACACAAAAAAACCACAGGTTTTTAAAAAATATATGAAGCTGTGGTTTGAACATTAGTTTCTGTTGCTAACGGTAACAAGCTGGGAGTCAGATTATTTTTTTATGGTTCTAGTCCTTTTAAACACGATCTCAGGTTTATCGGGAACATAAGTTGATAGTATCGGGTCCATCTTATCAAGATACCAGTATTTAATTAATACATTCCTTATTTTGTTACTCTGTGCATGATATTGAGTTACAAATGGACATTTAAACACGTCTGATTTCTCTGTATCTTTACTCTTAGTTTTCGTATATTCTATTAACTCTTTTCTCTCCAAGCTTCTTTCCTTTTCAACAGCACAATTGACCAGAGTCTTAGGGTATCCCTTCTCCAAAAATCGAACAGTATATATTTCAGACTGTACTTCAAACTTCTCTGTGGTGTTACAATTACGTCTTAGTCTTACCAGCTGTGAAAAAGGCAAGTTCTTTTTCCATTGATAGTAATGGCAGCTCTGATAGTGTAAATAATTATTGCTATCTACAGGTTTGAAGTATGTGCACGTACTAATTCCAATCTGTCCATTAACACGTTCTTCTATATTCAATTTCAAATCAAGGAACTCTATTTCTCTTACTTGGAAATTTGCTGTATAACCGAGATTAAAGTCATTCTTATTCAGATACTCAATAAACAGAAAAAAATAATTTTCACTTCCCTTCCATACAATGAATAGATCATCTATGTACCATTTAAAAACTACAATATTAGCCTCAAAGGGATTCTTAGATTAATAGATACACTCTTTTTCCTAAACCCCTAAATAGAGGTTTGTGGAATTTTGGGCACAAATCATCCCCATCGCCGTCCCGCAGGTCTGGACGTGGAAATCCCCCCCCCACCCTCCCCACCCTCCAAACATGAAATAATTGTGTTGCAGAACATATCTAACACATTCAACAATATAGTAAATTCTATCCATTTCCATGTTGGGATTCTCCTTCAATTCTTCCCTAATATAGTCCAAACCCTTCGTATGCGGTATTGAGAGGTATAACGATTGTATGTCTATCGTCACCCATTTATAATTCAGGTCCCACTCAAAACCATTCAGAAATAGTAAGATGTGCGTGGAATCCTTCACATAAGATTTAAGATGTACATATTTTTAAAAAAAACATCAACGTACACTGAGACCCGTGACATCAAAGAGTCTATTCCTGACACTATGAGACGGCCCGGAAGCCTGTCCCAAACTTTATGTATTTTAGGCAAGTGATAAATAATCTGACTCCCAGCTTGTTACCATTAGCAACAGAAAAAGTTTAATTAATTGATGTCAGGGATGGTGATATATTGAACCGCCTACTCAAGCGAGAGACATTTCGGATAATTACTATGTCCAAATGGTATTAACAACGGGATTGAAACTACCCCTTTTTTAAATTAAAGATAACTTTTTCCTTTTTCTTTTCTGTGGAAAAATATAATGCATTTTTTATGTGTCATGATCATGAATACCAGTTATATTTAGAGATGAGCGGGTTCGGTTCCCTGAGAACCGAACCCTACCGGACTTCACTACCCGAGCTCGGATCCGAGCCCGCTTCAGGTTTTCCCACCTGACTCAGAAACCAGAACAAGGCAAAACGTCATCATCCCGCTCTCAGATTCTCGCGGGGTTTAGATTCCATATAAGGTGCCACACGTCGCCGCCATTTTCACTTCGGCATTGGAGAGTGTAACTAGAGGACGTGTCTCCGTCCTCAGTGTCCTGCATCAGTACAGTGGTAGTGTCTTGTGCTGCTTCAGTCCAGTCACAGTGGTGGTGTCCTCTGCTGCCATATGTCCAGTGCTGCTGTATAAGTCCAGTCCAGTGGTGCTGTGTTGTGCTGCATCAGTCCAGTGGTGGTGTCTTGTGCTGCATCAGTCCAGTCACAGTGGTGGTGTCCTCTGCTGCCATATGTCCAGTGCTGCTGTATAAGTTCAGTCCAGTGGTGCTGTATTGTGCTGCATGGTGGTGTATTGTGCTGCATCAGTCCAGTCTCAGTGGTGGTGTCCTCTGCTGCCAAATGTCCAGTGCTGCTGTATAAGTCCAGTCCATTGCAGTGGTGCTGTGTTGTCCTGCATCAGTACAGTGGTAGTGTCTTGTGCTGCACCAGTCCAGTCACAGTGGTGGTGTCCTCTGCTGCCATATGTACAGTTCTGCTGTATAAGTCCAGTCCATTGCAGTGGTGCTGTGTTGTCCTGCATCAGTCCAGTGGTGGTGTCCCTGTGCTGCTGTATATGCCCAGTGGTACTGCCGTTAGTCCAGTGATACTGCCGTATATGTCCAGCGGTACTGCCGTATAAATTCAGCGATACTGCCGTATATGTCTAGTGGTACTGCCGTATATGTCCAGTGGTACTGCCGTATAAATCCAGTGGTACTGGCGTATAAATGTAGTCCAGTGATACTGCCATGTATGTCCAGTGGTACTGCCATATAATTCCAGTAATACTGCCGTATATGTCCAGTGGTACTGCCGTATAAATCCAGTAGTACAGGTGTATTAATCCAGTACAGTGATACTGCCGTATATGTCCAGTGGTACTGCCACATAAATCCAGCAATACTGCCGTATATGTCCAGTGGTACTGCCGTATAAATCCAGTGATACTGCTGTATATGTCCTTTTGTACTGCCATATAAATCCAGTGGTACTGGCGTATAAATCCAGTCAAGTGATACTGCCGTATATGTCCAGTGATACTGCCGTATATGTCCAGCGGTACTGCCGTATAAATACAGCAATACTGCCGTATATGTCCAGTGGTACTACCATATAATTCCAGTGATACTGCCATATATGTCCAATGGTACTGCCGTATAAATCCAGTGGAACTGGCATATAAATCCAGTCCAGTGATACTGCCATATATGTCCAGTGGTACTACCATATAATTCCAGTGATACTACCGTATATGTCCAGTGGTACTGCCATATAAATCCAGTGGTACTGGCGTATAAATCCAGTCCAGTGGTACTACCATATAATTCCAGTGGTACTGCCATATAATTCCAGTGATACTGCCGTATAATTCTAGTTGTACTGGCGTATACATCCAGTGATACTGCCATATATTCCAGTCCAGTGGTCCTGCTGTTTAAGTCCAGTGGTACTGCCTTTATAATTCCAGTGGTACTGGCATATAAAACCAGTGATACTGCCGTATAAATCCAGTCCAGTGGTACAGCCGTATAAATCCAGTGGTACAGCCGTATAACTCCAGTGGTACTGCTGTATTATTCCAGTGATACTGATGTATAATTCCAGTGGTACTTGTGTATAAATCCAGCGATACTGCTGTATAAATCCAGTCCAGTGGTACTGCCAGATAAGTCCAGTGGTACTGCCATATAATTCCAGTGATACTGCCATATAATTCCAGTGATACTGCCGTATAATTCCAGTGGTACTGGCGTATAAGTCCAGTGATACTGCCGTATAAATCCAGTCCAGTGATACTGCTGTATAAATCCAGTGGTACAGCCGTATAAGTCCAGTGGTACTGCCGTATAAATCCAGTGGTACTGCTGTATAATTCAAGTGATACTACCGTATAATTCCAGTGGTACTTGCGTATAAATCCAGTGATACTGCCGTATAAATCCAGTCCAGTGGTACTGCCGTATAAATCCAGTGGTACTGCCATATAATTCCAGTGATACTGCTATATAATTCCAGTAACACTGCCGTATAATTCCAGTGGAACTAGTGTATAAATCCAGTGATACTGCCGTATAAATCCAGTCCAGTGGTACTGCCGTATAATTTCAGTGATACTGCCGTAAAATTCCAGTGGTACTGGCGAATAAGTCCAGTGATACCACCGTATATATCCAGTCCAGTGCTACTGCAATATAAGTCTAGTGGTACTGCCGTATAATTCAAGGTGATACTGCCATATAATTCCAGTGGTACTGGCGTATAAGTCCAGTGATACTGCCGTATAAATCCAGTCCAGTGCTACTGCCAGATAAGTCTAGTGGTACTGCCGCATAATACCAGTGATACTGCTGTATAATTCCAGTGGTACTGTCGTATAAATCCAGTGATACTGCCGTATAAATACAGTCCAGTGGTACTGACCTGTGCTGTATATTATTTACTCCATTTCAAGGGGTTATTAATATTTAATCCAAATCATTTTAACAGGGTTTGCCCTTTGTGGTGTAGGGATACGCTGTCCTGTGCCGCATATTGGCCCTCATTCCGAGTTGTTCGCTCGCTAGCTGCTTTTAGCAGCTTTGTACACGCTAAGCCGCCGCCTACTGGGAGTGTATTTTAGCATAGCAGAATTGCGAACGAAAGATTAGCAGAATTGCAAATAGAAATTTCTTAGCAGTTTCTGAGTAGCTCGAGACTTACTCTGCCACTGCGATCAGTTCAGTCAGTTTCGTTCCTGGTTTGACGTCACAAACACACCCAGCGTTCGCCAAGACACTCCCCCGTTTCTTCAGACACTCCCGCGTTTTTCCCAGAAACGGCTGCGTTTTTTCACACACACCCATAAAACGGCTAGTTTCCGCCCAGAAACACCCACTTCCTGTCAATCACACTCCGATCACCAGAACGAAGAGATTTCTTCGTTAAGCCGTGAGTAAAATACCAAACTTTTTATCAAATTTACTTGGTGCAGGCACACTGCGAACATTGCGCGTGCGCAGTTTGCGACTAATCGCACCGATGCGAAGAAAAATAACGAGCGAACAACTCGGAATGAGGGCCATTGTGTTATATAACTCCAGAAAAATAATGGAGAACAAAAATTTGGAGGGTAAAATAGAGAAAGATCAAGAACCACTTCCTCCTAGTGCTGAAGCTGCTGCCACTAGTCATGACATAGACAATGAAATGCCATCAACATCGTCTGCCAAGCCTGATGCCCAATGTGATAGCAGAGGGCATGTAAAATCCAAAAAGCCAAAGTTCAGTATAAGGACCCAAGAAAATAAACTGAAATGGTCTGAGGAGAAATGTAAACTTGCCAATATGCCATTCACGACACGGAGTGGCAAGGAATGGCTAAGGCCCTGGCCTATGTTTATGACTAGTGGTTCAGCTTCACATGATGATGGAAGCCCTCATCCTCCCACTAGAAAAATTATAAGAGTTAAGCTGGCTCCTTCCACCATTTGCACGCACTTTTCAAGTGCTGGAAGGAGCACCCACAGTCCAGTTTCTGATATTCAAATTGAAGATGTCCCTGTTGAAGTACACCAGGATGAGGATATGGGTGTTGCTAGCGCTGATGAGGAAGTTGACAATGAGGATTCTGGTGGTGATGTGGTTTGTTTAAATCATGCACCAGGGGAGACACCTGTTGTCCGTGGGATGAATAAGCCCATTGTGATGCCTGTGCCAAATACCAAAAAAGCCACCTCTTCGAAGTGGAATTATTTCTACACAAATCCAGACAACTGGTGTCAAACCGTGTGTTGCCTCTGTCAATCCATAATAAGTAGTGGTAAGGACGTTAACCACCTAGGAACATCCTCCCTTATACGTCACCTGCTGCGCATTCATCAGAACTCAGTGACAAGTTCTGAAACTTTGGGTAAGAGCGTAAGCAGTCCACTGACACCTAAATCCCTAGTTCCTCTTGTACCCAAGCTCCTGCAAGCCACACCACCCACTCCCTCAACGTCAACATCCTCCTCAGTCAGGAACGTCAGTAGTCCTGCAGGCCATGTCACTGGCAAGACTGAGGAGTCCTCTCCTAACCGGTATTCCTCCAGAGGATCCTTGAGTGGTACGCCTACTACTGCTGTTGCTGCCGCTGCTGTTGTTGCTGCTGGGAGTTGACTGTCATCCCAGAGGGGAAGTCGGAAGACCACTTGTACTACTTCAACTAAGCAATTGACTGTCCAACAGTCCTTTGTGAGGAAGATGAAATATGACAGCAGTCATCCTGTTGCAAAGCGGATAACTGAGGCCTTGACAGCTATGTTGATGTTAGACGTGCATTCGGTATCCGCCATT
The DNA here is from genome assembly GCF_028390025.1 of Pseudophryne corroboree. Classification (NCBI taxonomy): domain Eukaryota; kingdom Metazoa; phylum Chordata; class Amphibia; order Anura; family Myobatrachidae; genus Pseudophryne; species Pseudophryne corroboree. The sequence continues at coordinate 120,330,816 of NC_086445.1, read as the reverse complement.
AGTTCAGTGAGACTTAGAGAACTGATGGAGGTAGTATCCCCCTGGTACCAAATCCTATCTAGGTTCCACTTCACTAGGCAGGCAATACCGAGAAAGTACAGAGACGTCAGAAAAAGTGTCCTCGGTGTCCTAAAAAATGCAGTTGCACCCACTGTCCACTTAACCACGGACATGTGGACAAGTGAAACAGGGCAGGCTAAGGACATTATGACTGTGATAGCCCACTGGGTAGATGTATTGCCTCCCGCAGCAACAACAACAGCAGCGGCACCAGTAGCAGCATCTCGCAAACGCCAACTCGTTCCAAGGCAGGCTACGCTATGTATCACCACTTTCCATAAGAAGCACACCGCTGACAACCTCTTACGGAACTGAGGGACATCAACGCATAATGGCTTACCCCACTTGGACTCTTCTGGGGATTTGTGATATCGGACAACGCCACCAATATTGTGCGTGCATTACATCCTGGCAAATTCCAGCATGTCCCATGTTTTGCACATACAATTAATTTGGTGGTGCAGAATTTTTTTAAAAATGACAAGGACGTGCAGGAGATGCTGTCGGTGGCCCGAAAAATTGCGGCCCACTTTCGGCATTCTGCCACCACGTGCCGAAGACTGGAGCGCCATCAAACACACCTGAACCTGCCCTGCCATCAACTGAAGCAAGAGGTGGTAACTAGAGATGAGCGGGTTCGGTTCATCGAGATCCGAACCCTCCCGAACTTCACGTGGTTTACACGGGTCCGAGGCAGCCTCGGTTCTTCCCGCCTAACACGCAAAACCCGAATGGGGGAAAACTTCATCATCCCGCTCTCGGTCTCTCGCGAGATTCGGATTCCATATAGAGCCGCGCGTTGCCGCCATTTTCACTTGTGCATTGTCGAGATAGCGAGAGGACGTGGCTACGTTCTCTGCCTGAATATCCCAATATCAGCTAAATCTCAGCTCAATATCTGTGCTCAGTATCAGTGCTGCATTGTGGTGACCATTGTATATATATAGTAGTACAGTACAGTAGTCCATTGCTGTATTTTGCTGCTCCGTGTCAGTTCTATTATCCAGAGCAGTGCTCAGTATTTGTGTTCATTATTATCATTGCTGCATTGTGGTGACCACTGACCAGTATATAGAAGTACAGTACAGTAGTCCAGTGCTGTATTTTGCTGCCCTGTGTCAGTTCTATTATCCAGAACAGTGCTCAGTATCTGTGCTCATTATCATTGCTGCATTGTGGTGACCACTGACCAGTATATAGTAGTACAATACAGTAGTCCATTGCTGTATTTTGCTGCTCCGTGTCAGTTCTATTATCCAGAATAGTGCTCAGTATCTGTGCTCATTATTATCATTGCTGCATTGTGGTAACCACTGACCAGTATATAGTAGTACAGTACAGTAGTCCAGTGCTGTATTTTGCTGCCCTGTGTCAGTTCTATTATCCAGAACAGTGCTCAGTATCTGTGCTCATTATCATTGCTGCATTGTGGTGACCACTGACCAGTATATAGTAGTACAATACAGTAGTCCATTGCTGTATTTTGCTGCTCCGTGTCAGTTCTATTATCCAGAATAGTGCTCAGTATCTGTGCTCATTATTATCATTGCTGCATTGTGGTGACCACTGACCAGTATATAGTAGTACAATACAGTAGTCCAGTGCTGTATTTTGCTGCCCTGTGTCAGTTCTATTATCCAGAACAGTGCTCAGTATCTGTGCTCATTATTATCATTGCTGCATTGTGGTGACCACTGACCAGTATATAGTAGTACAATACAGTAGTCCAGTGCTGTATTTTGCTGCCCAGTGTCAGTTCTATTATCCAGAACAGTGCTCAGTATCTGTGCTCATTATTATCATTGCTGCATTGTGGTGACCACTGACCAGTATATAGTAGTACAGTACAGTAGTCCATTGCTGTATTTTGCTGCCCAGTGTCAGTTCTATTATCCTGAACAGTGCTCAGTATCTGTGCTCATTATTATCATTGCTGCATTGTGGTGACCAGTATATGGTATTACAGTACAGTAGTCCATTGCTGTATTTTGCTGCCCAGTGTCAGTTCTATTATCCTGAATAGTGCTCAGTATCTGTGCTCATTATTATCATAGCTGCATTGTGGTGACCACTGACCAGTATATACAGGTTGAGTATCCCTTATCCAAAATGCTTGGGACCAGAGGTATTTTAGATATGGGATTTTTCCGTATTTTGGAATAATTGCATACCATAATGAGCTATCATGGCGATAGGACCCAAGTCTAAGCACAGAATGTATTTATGTTACATATACACCTTATACACACATCCTGAACGTAATTTTAGCCAATATTTTTTATAACTTTGTGCATTAAACAAAGTGTGTGTACATTCACACAATTCATTTATGTTTCATATACACCTTATACACACAGCCTGAAGGTCATATAATACAATATTTTTAATAACTTTGTGTATTAAACAAAGTTTGTGTACATTGAGCCATCAAAAAACAAAGGTTTCACTATCTCACTCTCACTCAAAAAAGTCCGTATTTCGGAATATTCCGTATTTCGGAATATTTGGATATGGGATACTCAACCTGTAGTAGTATAGTACAGTAGTCCAGTGCTGTATTTTGCTGCCCAATGTCAGTTCTATTATCCTGAACAGTGCTCAATATCTGTGCTCAGTATCAGTGCTGCATTGTGGTGACTAAGAGTCAAGTGTCTTGTGCTGCATCTTGCTGCTGTAGGGTGTTGTGGTAGTATCCTGTCACTGTCCCTAGGTCATCATCATTCCAGTCACAGTGGTATCTGGTATCTATCTAGTGGTATCTAATTCCAGACATTACTGCTGTCTAAATCCATATATATTACTGGCATATAATTCCACACATTAAAAAATGGAGAACATAAATGTGGAGGGTAAAATAGGGAAAGATCAAGATCCACTTCCACCTAGTGCTGATGCTGCTGCCACTAGTCATGGCAGAGACGATGAAATGCCATCACCGTCGTCTGCCAAGGCCGATGCCCAATGTCATAGTAGAGAGCATGTAAAATCCAAAAAACAAAAGTTCAGTAAAATTACCCAAAAAATCTAAATTAAAAGCGTCTGAAGAGAAGCGTAAAGTTTCCAATATGACATTTATGACACGGAGTGGCAAGGAACGGCTGAGGCCCTGGCCTATGTTCATGGCTAGTGGTTCAGCTTCACATGAGGATGGAAGCACTCATCCTCCCGCTAGAAAAATGAAAAGAGTTAAGCTGGCAAAAGCCCAGCAAAGAACTGTGCATTCTTCTAAATCACAAATCCCCAAGGAGAGTCCAATTGTGTCGGTTGCGATGCCTGACCTTCTCAACACTGGACGGGAAGAGGTGGCTCCTTCCACCATTTGCATGCCCCCTGCAGGTGCTGGAAGGAGCACCCACAGTCCAGTTCCTGATATTCAAATTGAAGATGTCACTGTTGAAGTACACCAGGATGAGGATATGGGTGTTGCTGGCGCTGAGGAGGAAATTGACAAGGAGGATTCTGATGGAGAGGTGGTTTGTTTAAGTCAGGCACCCGGGGAGACACCTGTTGTCCGTGGGACGAATATGGCCATTGACATGCCTGGTCAAATTACAAATAAAATCACCTCTTCGGTGTGGAATTATTTTAACAGAAATGCGGACAACAGGTGTCAAGCCGTGTGTTGCCTTTGTCAAGCTGTAATAAGTAGGGGTAAGGACGTTAACCACCTAGGAACATCCTCCTTTATATGTCACCTGTCGCGCATTCATCAGAAGTCATTGACAAGTTCAAAAACTTTGGGTGACAGCGGAAGCAGTCCACTGACAACTAAATCACTTCTTCCTCTTGTACCCAAGCTCCTGCAAACCACACAACCAACTCCCTCAGTGTCAATTTCCTCCTTAGGAACGCCAATAGTCCTGCAGGCCATGTCACTGGCAAGTCTGATGAGTTCTCTCCTAACTGGGATTCCTCCGATGCATCCTTGAGTGTAACGCCTACTGCTGCTGGCGCTGCTGTTGTTGCTGCTGGGAGTCGATCGTCATCCCAGAGGGCAAGTCGGAAGACCACTTGTACTACTTCCAGTAAGCAATTGACTGTCCAACAGTCCTTTGCGAGGAAGATGAAATATCACAGCAGTCATCCTGTTGCAAAGCGGATAACTCAGGCCTTGACAACTATGTTGGTGTTAGACGTGCGTCCGGTATCCGCCGTTAGTTCACAGGGACTTAGAGAATTGCTTGAGGTAGTGTGTCCCCGGTACCAAATACCATCTAGGTTCCACTTCTCTAGGCAGGCGATACCGAGAATGTACACAGACGTCAGAAAAAGAGTCACCAGTGTCCTAAAAAATGCAGTTGTACCCAATGTCCACTTAACCACGGACATGTGGACAAGTGGAGCAGGGCAGACTAAGGACTATATGACTGTGACAGCCCACTGGGTAGATGTATTGCCTCCCGCAGCAACAACAACAGCAGCGGCACCAGTAGCAGCATCTCGCAAACGCCAACTCGTTCCTAGGCAGGCTACGCTTTGTATCACCGCTTTCCATAAGAGGCACACAGCTGACAACCTCTTACGGAACTGAGGAACATCATCGTAGATTGGCTTACCCCAATTGGGCTCTCCTGGGGATTTGTGACATCGGACAACGCCACCAATATTGTGCGTGCATTACATGTTGGCAAATTCCAGCACGTCCCAAGTTTTGCACATACAATGAATTGGGCGGTGCAGAATATTTAAAAAAACGACAGGGGCATGCAAGAGATGCTGTCGGTGGCCCGAAGAATTGTGGTCCACTTCCGGCATTCAGCCACCACGTGCCGAAGACTGGAGCACCAGCAAACACTCCTGAACGTGCCCTGCCATCAGCTGAAGCAAGAGGTGGTAACGAGGTGGAATTCAACCCTCTATATGTTTCAGAGGATGGAGGAGCAGCAAAAGGCCATTCAAGCCTATACATCTGCCGACGATATAGGCAAAGGAGGGGGAATGCACCTGACTCAAGCGCAGTGGAGAATGATTTCAACATTGTTCAAGGTTCTGCAACCCATGAAACTTGCCGCACGTGAAGTCAGTTCAGATACTTCCAGCCTGAGTCAGGTCATTCCCCTCATCAGGCTTTTGCAGAAGCAGCTGGAGAGAATGAAGGAGGAGCTAAAATGGAGTGATTCCGCTAGGCATGTGGGACTTGTGGATGGAGCCCTTCATTCACTTAACCAGGATTCACGGGTGGTCAATCTGTTGAAATCAGAGCACTACATTTTGGCCACCGTGCTCGATCCTAGGTTTAAAGCCTATGTTGTATCTCTCTTTCCAGCAGACACAAGTCTGCAGATGTTCAAAGACCTGCTGGTGAGACAATTGTCAAGTCAAGTGGAACGTGACCCGCCAACAGCTCCTCCTTCATTTTCTCCTGCCACTGGAGCTGCCAGGAAAAGGATAAAATTTACAAAACCACCCGGTGGCGATGAGGCAGGGCAGTCTGGAGCGATAGCTGACATCTGGTCCGGACTGAAGGACCTGCCAACGATTACTGACATGTCGTCTACTGTCACTGCATATGATTCTGTCACCATTGAAAGAATGGTGGAGGATTATATGAGTGACAGCATCACTGTAGGCATGTCAGACAGTCCGTACGTATACTGGCAGGAAAAAGAGGCATTTTGGAGGCCCTTGCACAAACTGGCTTTATTTTACCTAAGTTGCCCCCCTCCAGTGTGTACTCCGAAAGAGTGTTTATTGCAGCCGGTAACCTTGTCAGCGATCGGCGTAGGAGGTTACTTCCAGAAAATATGGAGAAGATGATGTTCATCAAAATGAATTATAATCAATTCCTCCATGGAGACATTTACCAGCAATTGCCTCCAGAAAGTACACAGGGACCTGTGATGGTGGATTCCAGTGGGGACAAAGTAATACTCTGTTAGGAGGGGGATGTACACAGTGAAAGGGGTGAGGAATCGGACAATGAGGAGGAGGTGGACATCTTGCCTCTGTAGAGCCAGTTTGTGCAAGGAGAGATTGATTGCTTCTTTTTTGGTGGGGGCCCAAACTAACCAGTCATTTCAGTTACAGTCGTGTGGCAGACCCTGTCGCTGAAATGATGGTTTTGTTAAAGTGTGCATGTCCTGTTTATACAACATAAGGGTGGGTGGGAGGGCCCAAGGACAATTCCATCTTGCACCTCTTTTTTTATTTATTTATCTTTACATCATGTGAAGTTTGGGGCCAATTTTTTGAAGTGCCATCCTGTCTGACACTGCAGTGCCACTCCTAGATGGGCCAAGTGTTTGTGCCACCCACTTGGGTTGCTTAGCTTAGTCATTCAGCGACATCGGTGCAAATTACAGTACTAAAAATAATATTGTGAGGTGTGAGGTGTTCAGAATAAACTGTATATGAGTGGAAATTATGGTTATTGAGGTTAATAATACTATAGGATCAAAATTACCCCCAAATTCTATTATTTAAGCTGTTTTTGAGGTGGTTTTGAAAAAAAACACCCGAATCCGACAAAAATTCTTAAGGGAGGTGTTGCCAAAACGCATCCGAATCCAAAACACGGCCACGGAACCGAATCCAAAACCAAAACACAAAACCCAAAAAATGTCCGGTGCACATCTCTAGTGGTAACTAGTGATGAGCGGGTTCGGATCCTCGGGATCCATTCCGAACCCGCCCGAACTTCACCTTTTTTTGCACGGGTCCGAGCAACGGGTCCGAGCAATGGGTCCGAGCAACTCGGATCCTCCCGCCTCGCTCGGTTAACCTGAGCGCGCCCGAACGTCATCATCCCGCGGTCGGATTCTCGCGAGATTCGTATTCTATATAAGGAGCCGCGCGTCGCCGCCATTTTTCACTCGTGCATAGGAGATGATCGTGAGAGGACGTGGCTGGTGTCCTCTCAGTTTCTATGTTCAGTGTGCTGCAAATATCTGTGCTCAGTGTGCTGCAAATATCTGTGCTCAGTGTGCTGCAAGTGCAAATATCTACGTTCTCTGCCTGAAAAACGCTCCATATCTGTGCTCAGTGTGCTGCAAATATCTGTGCTCAGTGTGCTAATTGCTTTATTGTGGAGACTGGGGACCAGCAGTATTATATAGTAGGAGGACAGTGCAGAGTTTTGCTGACCAGTGACCACCAGTATTATACATTCTCTGCCTGAAAAACGCTCCATATCTGTGCTGCATTGTAGGAGAAAGTAGTAGGACAGTGCAGAATTTTGCTGACCACCAGTATAACTATATATATATAGCAGTACGGTACAGAAGTCCACTGCTCTACCTCTGTGTCGTCAAGTATACTATACAATCCATACCTGTGGTGCATTTCAGTTTTGCACAGTTTGCTGACCACCAGTATATAATATATAGCAGAACGGTACAGTAGGCCACTGCTCTACCTACCTCTGTGTCGTCAAGTATACTATCCATCCATACCTGTGGAGCATTTCAGTTTTGCACAGTTTGCTGACCACCAGTATATAATATATAGCAGTACGGTACAGTAGGCCATTGCTCTACCTACCTCTGTGTCGTCAAGTATACTATCCATCCATACCTGTGGTGCATTTCAGTTTTGCACAGTTTGCTGACCACCGGGATCCGAACCCGCCCGAACTTCACCTTTTTTTGCACGGGTCACAGCAACGGGTCCGAGCAACGGGTCCGAGCAACTCGGATCCTCCCGCCTCGCTCGATTATCCTGAGCGTGCCCGAACGTCATCATCCCGCGGTCGGATTCTCGCGAGATTCGTATTCTATATAAGGAGCCGCGCGTTGCCGCCATTTTTCACTCGTGCATAGGAGATGATCGTGAGAGGACGTGGCTGGCGTCCTCTCAGTTTCTATGTTCAGTGGGCTGCAAATATCTGTGCTCAGTGTGCTGCAAATATCTGTGCTCAGTGTGCTGCAATTATCTGTGCTCAGTGTGCTGCAAGTGCAAATATCTACGTTCTCTGCCTGAAAAACGCTCCATATCTCTGCTCAGTGTGCTGCAAATATCTGTGCTCAGTGTGCTAATTGCTTTATTGTGGGGACTGGGGACCAGCAGTATTATATAGTAGGAGGACAGTGCAGAGTTTTGCTGACCAGTGACCACCAGTATTATACGTTCTCTGCCTGAAAAACGCTCCATATCTGTGCTGCATTGTAGTATATAGTAGGAGGACAGTGCAGAATTTTGCTGACCACCAGTATAACTATATATATAGCAGTACGGTACAGTAGTCCACTGCTCTACCTCTGTGTCGTCAAGTATACTATCCCATCCATACCTGTGGTGCATTTCAGTTTTGCACAGTTTGCTGACCATCAGTATATAATATATAGCAGTACGGTACAGAAGGCCACTGCTCTACCTACCTCTGTGTCGTCAAGTATACTATCCATCCATACCTGTGGTGCATTTCAGTTTTGCACAGTTTGCTGACCACCAGTATATAATATATAGCAGTATGGTACAGTAGGCCACTGCTCTACCTACCTCTGTGTCGTCAAGTATACTATCCATCCATACCTGTGGTGCATTTCAGTTTTGCACAGTTTGCTGACCACCAGTATATAATATATAGCAGTACGGTACAGAAGGCCACTGCTCCACCTACCTCTGTGTCGTCAAGTATACTATCCATCCATACCTGTGGTGCATTTCAGTATTGCACAGTTTGCTGACCACCGGTATATAATATATAGCAGTACGGTACAGTAGGCCACTGCTCTACCTACCTCTGTGTCGTCAAGTATACTATCCATCCATACCTGTGGTGCATTTCAGTTTTGCACAGTTTGCTGACCACCGGGATCCGAACCCGCCTGAACTTCACCTTTTTTTGCACGGGTCAGAGCAACGGGTCCGAGCAACGGGTCCGAGCAACTCGGATCCTCCCGCCTCGCTCGGTTAACCTGAGCGTGCCCGAACGTCATCATCCCGCGGTCGGATTCTCGCGAGATTCGTATTCTATATAACGAGTCGCGCGTTGCCGCCATTTTTCACTCGTGCATAGCAGATGATCGTGAGAGGACGTGGCTGGCGTCCTCTCAGTTTCTATGTTCAGTGGGCTGCAAATATCTGTGCTCAGTGTGCTGCAAATATCTGTGCTTAGTGTGCTGCAATTATCTGTGCTCAGTGTGCTGCAAGTGCAAATATCTACGTTCTCTGCCTGAAAAACGCTCCATATCTCTGCTCAGTGTGCTGCAAATATCTGTGCTCAGTGTGCTAATTGCTTTATTGTGGGGACTGGGGACCAGCAGTATTATATAGTAGGAGGACAGTGCAGAGTTTTGCTGACCAGTGACCACCAGTATTATACGTTCTCTGCCTGAAAAACGCTCCATATCTGTGCTGCATTGCAGTATATAGTAGGAGGACAGTGCAGAATTTTGCTGACCACCAGTATAACTATATATATATAGCAGTACGGTACAGTAGTCCCCTGCTCTACCTCTGTGTCGTCAAGTATACTATCCCATCCATACCTGTGGTGTATTTCAGTTTTGCACAGTTTGCTGACCACCAGTATATAATATATAGCAGTACGGTACAGTAGGCCACTGCTCTACCTACCTCTGTGTCGTCAAGTATACTATCCATCCATACCTGTGGTGCATTTCAGTTTTGCACAGTTTGCTGACCACCAGTATATAATATATAGCAGTAAGGTACAGTAGGCCACTGCTCTACCTACCTCTGTGTCGTCAAGTATACTATCCATCCATACCTGTGGTGCATTTCAGTTTTGCACAGTTTGCTGACCACCAGTATATAATATATAGCAGTACGGTACAGTAGGCCACTGCTCTACCTCTGTGTCGTCAAGTATACTATCCATCCATACCTGTGGTGCATTTCAGTTTTGCACAGTTTGCTGACCACCAGTATATAATATATAGCAGTACGGTACAGAAGGCCTCTGCTCTACCTACCTCTGTGTTGTTAAGTATACTATCCATCCATACCTGTGGTGCATTTCAGCTTTGCACAGTTTGCTGACCACCAGTATATAATATATAGCAGTACGGTACAGAAGGCCACTGCTCTACCTACCTCTGTGTCGTCAAGTATACTATCCATCCATACCTGTGGAGCATTTCAGTTTTGCACAGTTTGCTGACCACCAGTATATAATATATAGCAGTACGGTACAGTAGGCCACTGCTCTACCTACCTCTGTGTCGTCAAGTATACTATCCATCCATACCTGTGGTGCATTTCAATTTTGCACAGTTTGCTGACCACCGGGATCCGAACCCGCCCGAACTTCACCTTTTTTTGCACGGGTCAGAGCAACGGGTCCGAGCAACTCGGATCCTCCCACCTCGCTCGGTTAACCTGAGCGCGCCCGAACGTCATCATCCCGCGGTCGGATTCTCGCGAGATTCGTATTCTATATAAGGAGCCGTGCGTTGCCGCCATTATTCACTCGTGCATAGGAGATGATCGTGAGAGGACGTGGCTGGCGTCCTCTCAGTTTCTATGTTCAGTGGGCTGCAAATATCTGTGCTCAGTGTGCTGCAAATATCTGTGCTCAGTGTGCTGCAATTATCTGTGCTCAGTGTGCTGCAAGTGCAAATATCTACGTTCTCTACCTGAAAAATGCTCCATATCTCTGCTCAGTGTGCTGCAAATATCTGTGCTCAGTGTGCTAATTGCTTTATTGTGGGGACTGGGGACCAGCAGTATTATATAGTAGGAGGACAGTGCAGAGTTTTGCTGACCAGTGACCACCAGTATTATACGTTCTCTGCCTGAAAAACGCTCCATATCTGTGCTGCATTGTAGTATATAGTAGGAGGACAGTGCAGAATTTTGCTGACCACCAGTATAACTATATATATAGCAGTACGGTACAGTAGTCCACTGCTCTACCTCTGTGTCGTCAAGTATACTATCCATCCATACCTGTGGTGCATTTCAGTTTTGCACAGTTTGCTGACCATCAGTATATAATATATAGCAGTACGGTACAGAAGGCCACTGCTCTACCTACCTCTGTGTCGTCAAGTATACTATCCATCCATACCTGTGGTGCATTTCAGTTTTGCACAGTTTGCTGACCACCAGTATATAATATATAGCAGTATAGTACAGTAGGCCACTGCTCTACCTACCTCTGTGTCATCAAGTATACTATCCATCCATACCTGTGGTGCATTTCAGTTTTGCACAGTTCGCTGACCACCAGTATATAATATATAGCAGTACGGTACAGTAGGCCACTGCTCTACCTACCTCTGTGTCGTCAAGTATACTATCCATCCATACCTGTGGTGCATTTCAGTTTTGCACAGTTTGCTGACCACCAGTATATAATATATAGCAGTACGGTACAGTAGGCCACTGCTCTACCTACCTCTGTGTCGTCAAGTATACTATCCATCCATACCTGTGGTGCATTTCAGTTGTGCGCAGTATATATAGTAGTAGGCCATTGCTATTGATATATTACTGGCATATAATTCCACACATTAAAAAATGGAGAAAATAAATGTGGAGGGTAAAATAGGGAAAGATCAAGATCCACTTCCACCTCGTGCTGAAGCTGCTGCCACTAGTCATGGCCGAGACGATGAAATGCCATCAACGTCGTCTGCCAAGGCCGATGCTCAATGTCATAGTAGAGAGCATGTAAAATAAAAAAAAATAAAGCTCAGTATAATGACCCAAAAATCTAAATCAAAATCGTCTGAGGAGAAGCGTAAACTTGCCAATGTGCCATTTACGACACGGAGTGGCAAGGAACGGCTGAGGGGCTGGCCTATGTTCATGGCTAGTGGTTCAGCTTCACATGAGGATGGAAGCACTCATCCTCCTGCTAGAAAACTTAAAAGAGTTAAGATGGCAAAAGCACAGCAAAGAACTGTGCGTTCTTCTAAATCACAAATCCCCAAGGAGAGTCCTATTGTGTCGGTTGCGATGCCTGACCTTCCCAACACTGGACAGGAAGAGGTGGTGCCTTCCACCATTTGCACGCCCCCTGCAAGTGCTGGAAGGAGCACCCGCAGTCCAGTTCCTGATAGTCAAATTGAAGATGTCACTGTTGAAGTACACCAGGATGAGGATATGGGTGTTGCTGGCACTGGGGAGGAAATTGACAAATAGGATTCTGATGGTGAGGTGGTTTGTTTAAGTCAGGCACCTGGGGAGACACCTGTTGTCCGTGGGACGAATATGGCCATCGACATGCCTGGTCAAAATACAAAATAAATCACCTCTTCGGTGTGGAATTATTTCAACAGAAATCCGGACTACTGGTGTCAAGCCGTGTGTTGCCTTTGTCAAGCAGTAATAAGTAGGGGTAAGGACATTAACCACCTAGGAACATCCTCCCTTATACGTCACCTGGAGCGCATTCATCACAAGTCATTGACAAGTTCAAAAACTTTGGGTGACAGCAGAAGCAGTCCTCTGCCAACTAAATCCCTTCCTCTTGTACCCAAGCTCCTGCAAACCACACCACCAACTCCCTCAGTGTCAATTTCCTCCTTAGACAGGAAAGCCAATAGTCCTGCAGGCCATGTCACTGTCAAGTCTGACGAGTCCTCTCCTAACTGGGATTCCTCCGATGCATCCTTGAGTGTAACGCCTACTGCTGCTGGCACTGCTGTTGTTGCTGCTGGGAGTCGATCGTCATCCCAGAGGGGAAGTCGGAAGACCACTTGTACTACTTCCAGTAAGCAATTGACTGTCCAACAGTACTTTGCGAGGAAGATGAAATATTACAGCAGTCATCCTGCTGCAAAGCGGATAACTCAGGCCTTGGCAGCCTGGGTGGTGAGAAACGTGTGTCCGGTATCCACTGTTAATTCACAGGGAACTAGAGAATTGATTGAGTTACTGTGTCCCCGGTACCAAATACCATCTAGGTTCCATTTCTCTAGGCAGGCGATAACGAAAATGTACACAGACGTCAGAAAAAGAGTCACCAGTGTCCTAAAAAATGCAGTTGTACCCAATGTCCACTTAACCACGGACATGTGGACAAGTGGACCAGGGCAGACTCAGGACTATATGACTGTGACAGCCCACTGGGTAGATGTATTGCCTCCCACTGCAAGAACAGCAGCGGCGGCACCAGTAGCAGCATCTCGCAAACGCCAACTCGTTCCTAGGCAGGCTACGCTTTGTATCACCGCTTTCCATAAAAGGCACACAGCTGACAGCCTCTTACGGAAACTGAGGAACATCATCGCAGAATGGCTTACCCCAATTGGACTCTCCTGGGGATTTGTGTCATCGGACAATGCCACCAATATTGTGCGTGCATTACATGTGGGCAAATTCCAGCACGTCCCATGTTTTGCACATACATTGAATTTGGTGGTGCAGAATTATTTAAAAAACGACAGGGGCGTGCAAGAGATGCTGTCGGTGGCCCGAAGAATTGCGGGCCACTTTCGGCATTCAGCCACCGCGTGCCGAAGACTGGAGCAACAGCAAACACTCCTGAACCTGCCCTGCCATCATCTGAAGCAAGAGGTGGTAACGAGGTGGAATTCAACCCTCTATATGCTTCAGATGATGGAGGAGCAGCAAAAGGCCATTCAAGCCTATACAGCTACCTACGATGTAGGCAAAGGAGGCGGAATGCACCTGACTCAAGCGCAGTGTAGAATGATTTCAACCAGGGCCGGCGCCACCACTAGGCAGCTTTAGGCAGCTGCCTATGGGCGGTGGACACTGGAGGGTGGCACCTCATGCTGTCAATGAATGCTTGCTTTATGCCTCAGCTGATCTCCACTTCCTTTACAGATGAAGAGCAGGGATGCCGCGGCCACCCGGCAGCACTGACAGTGTAAGTAACCCAGCGAAGTGGCTCTAACTGTCTGTGCACAATAAAGTAAGCCTCGTGCTGCTGGCTCGTTACACTGTACGAACGGTAGTAATTGTCCGCTCCTATCCGCGACAACACCCAGGGCGGGTTGTACATATTCCGGCACCACAACAACACTCTCCCGCGATGTCACGCCGCATTGTGGCCGCCCTCCGGCACCACCACCCGCGATTGCAGCCCGCAAATAAATTACCCCCCCTATGATTATACCCCCCTCCCCCCGCGTAAGATTGCATCCCGCATATAACAGCCAACCGAACCCACGATAATCCCCCGCCCCCCTCCCTGCGAATGCATACCGTGCTGGGTTGCTGGGCGGCCACAATGCGGCGTGACATCTCGGGAGAGTGTTGTTGTGGTGCCGGAATATGTACAACCCGCTGTGGGTGTTGTCGCGGATAGGAGCGGACAATTACTACCGTTCGTACAGTGTAACGAGCCAGCAGCACGAACAAATATATTATATGCTCTAGTAATAAAGTATGTTGATTTAGCCTGTGGAGTGACATCTGATTTTTTTTTTACATATTTTGGACCTCTAAAGTGTAGGAGGACACCCCAGCAACTAGGACACTGCATGTTGTGGAGTGGCAAGCTTTCCTGTTTATAAAAACTTTATATATATATATATATATATATATATACTAGGAGGTTCATCGCGCCCTACGGGCGCTCTTCACACCGTCGCAAGGGGCTACGCCCCCTTAACCCTTGCATGCCTTTCTCGGGTTTAATTTTTGTATTATATGGAGTATTACCTGCATTCCTTTGTTAGTGGTTAAATATTGCACAATGAAAGGGCGTGCGTTCGTGAAGGAGGCACAGCCCCTTGCGACGGCGTGAACAGCACCTGCAGGGCATGATGTACAGAATGTAGCGGGTGCGGGGAGGACTGCGGATGGGGGAGGGTGTCTGTAGATGCTGCGGGTGGAGGAGGGGGCGGATGCGTGGGGGGGCCCGGATGGGGAAGGGTCGGGAGGTGCTACGGATGGGGGAGGGGCAGAGGAGTGGGGGCTGCAGATGGGGGAGTGGTCCAGAGGCACTGCAGGTGGGGGAGGGGCAGGGGTGCCATGGGTGGGAGAGGGGCAGGTGCGGGGATGTTGCAGATGGGTGAAGGGTTCCAGAGGTGCTGTGGGATGGGAAGTGGCGGGGGTGGGGTAAAGGGTCTGGAGGCACCATGGGTGGGGGAGGAGCAGGTACAGGTGGTGCGGCAGATGGGGAAGGGGGTCTCGAAGCGCTGCAGGTGGTGGAGGGGCAGGTGTAGGGGTGCCGTGGGTGGGGGAGGAGTGGAGGGGGAACCACGGATTGAGGAGGGTGTCTGCAGATGCTGTGGGTGGAGGGGGCGCAGGTGTGGGGGGAGACATATATGGGGGGTGGATGGTGGAGGGGGCCTGGAGGTGCTGTGGGTGGTGGAGGGGCGGGGGAGTGGGAGCCGTGTGTGGTGTAGGGGGTCTGGAGGCACTGCGTATGGGGGAGGGGTGGGGTTCCGCATGTGGTGGAGGGGAAGGTGCAGAGGTGTGGTGCATTGGGGAGGGGTCTGGAGGCGCTGCGGGGACTGTACCTGCCAAAAAGGTAGTTGGAGGGTATGCAGTAACAGGGCCAGGACAGGGGTGACAGGGCCAGGACAGGGGTGACAGGGTCAGAACAGGGGTGACGGGGCCAGGACAGGGGTGACGGGGCCAGGACAGGGGTGACGGGGCCAGTACAGGGGTGATGGGGCCAGGACAGGGGCAACGGGACCAGGACAGAAATGACAGGGACAGGATAGGGCTGACATGGCCAGGGTAGGGGCGGCAGGACCAGGACAGGGGTGACAGGGCCATTATAGGGTTGACAGGGCAAGCACAGGGGTGTCAGGGCCAGGATAGGGGTAACAGGGCCAGCATAAGGATGACAGGGCCAGGATAAGGGTGAAATGGGCAGGATAAGGGCCAGGATAAGGGTGAAATGGCCAGGATACGGGTGAAAGGGCCAGGATAAGGGTGACAGGGCAAGGCCAGGGGTGACAGGGCAAGGCCAGGGGTGACAGGGACATGACAGAACACAGGGCACGGGAGAGATTGGTATTAGGGACAGAACAGTGGTGACAGACAGATGTGTCTTACCGGAGTCACTGCTGCTGGCTGCTGCTGTTCCACTCCAACCTGTTGGGATTTGCTGCTGGTGGAGACTTGGCATGGCTGACTCTCTCAGGCTGGAGTCCTGCTTCCTCTGCCCGTCCGCATCCCTCCCCCCTCCTCAGTCACACACCACAGATTTCACACAGCTGCCAGGCACTGTGGTAAGGGGAGACTGGGAGTGACTGGTTAGTCCCCGGGAGATGCTGCGGCTGGAGGGAGGAGGGGGTCATATAGCATGCACGCGGCGTGGACCTCGCGGCTGCCAGGCACTGTGGTAAGGGGAGACTGGGAGTGATTGGTTAGACCCCAGGATACGCTGCGGCTGGAGGGAGGAGGGAGTCGTAGCATGCAAGCGGCGCGGGCCTCGCGGCTGCCGGGCACTGTAGAAAGGGGAGACTGGGAGTGACTGG